>NC_143580.1:141499227-141651953 GCF_048544385.1 Mastigoproctus giganteus
ACTCAGGGGAAGTACCCATGGACTGGAGATGTGCAAATGTGACCCCAATTCACAAAGGAGGATCAAAGGGCGACACAAGTAATTACAGACCTGTTAGTTTAACTTCTGTTCCCGGAAAATTAATGGAGGCACTGGTTAAAGAAGCACTGCAGGATCATCTACACAAGACTTCAGTTATAGCTCAGACACAGCATGGTTTTGTTAAGTGGAAGTCTTGCCTGACCAATTTCATTGGATACTATGATGCAGTCACAAAAGAACTGGATGCAGGGAATAACTTTGATATTATATACTTGGATCTTAGAAAGGCTTTTGATACTGTTGCACATGGAAGACTGCTGCACAAATTGGAGCAGTGTGGCATTGGAGGCAAATTGCTGCTATGGATAAAGGGGTGGTTGAGGGGGAGAAGACAGAGAGTGGTAATCAATGGACACTGCTCATTGTGGACTAATGTTATTAGTGGAGTCCCTCAGGGTTCAGTATTGGGTCCATTATTGTTTTCTGTATTTATAAATGATATTGATGATGGTATATCAAGCTTAATGTCCACGTTTGCAGACGATACGAAGGTTGGCAGGGTTGTCAAGGACACTACTGACACTATGCTACTGCAACAGGATCTGGAAAGGTTGAGCAGATGGGCTGAGAGGTGGCAAATGAAGTTTAACATTGACAAATGTAAAGTACTACATATGGGAAACAGCAACCCCAGAACAACGTATCAACTCTGTGGTACTACACTGACAGTGGTAGAGAATGAAAGGGACCTGGGGGTGGTTGTGCAGGCAGATATGAAGTTTTCTGAGCAGTGCAGACGGGCTGCAAGAGTAGCTCATGGTGTATTGTTGATGATATATAGGAATTTTTCTAGCAGTGATAAGGAGGTGATTATTCCCTTGTATAAGGCAATGGTCAGGCCACACCTAGAGTACTGTATACAGGTCTGCAGGCCTCATTTCAAGAAGGATGTAGAGCTGCTGGAACGAGTACAGAGAAGGGCAACAAGATTGGTGAATGGAACAAAGGGGTGCTCTTACGAAGAAAGACTTAAGTTTCGCAAATTACAGTGTCTGGAGACTAGGCACCAGCGAGGTGATCTGATAGAGGTGTATAAAGCCTTGAATGGTTTAAGCATGCTCAATGCTGATGGGATTCTTCTTCTTCTTCTTGCTCAGAATAATCACCTGAGAGAGCATAAATTCAAATTGAGGAAAGACAGATGTAGAATAGATGTGAGAAAATTTGCCTTTAGCCAGCGGGTGGTTGGTTGGTGGAACAGACTTCCATCCCTTGTCGTTGAGGTTGATAGCCTGAATAAGTTTAAGGCTCAGCTGGACATGTATTTCGAACGAACAGAGGGGTGAAGTGGAAGTGGTTATTTTTTATTTATTTATTTTTTGGCTGATGCTGCATAAGCTTGCTTTCTTGCATCAAATGCCACTACTAATGCTAATGCACTCTCAGTGTAGTACCACAGAGTTGATACTTTGCTCTGGGGTTGCTGTTTCCCATAAGTAGTACAGTCAGTCCTCATATAGCACGATAGTTGTGTTCCTAGAAACATTCGTGCAATGCAAAATTGTGCAATATAAACAATAGGCCCTATGGGAAAAATAGGGTTAGGTGCCGTCCACCCAAGATTGAACACACATTTGTGACCAAAACATTACCAAACACAATAAATAATCGTAATAAAATACTTTACGTAATTTATTACGATTATTTTATTACGTAATAGTTGTAATAAAATACTTACGTATTTTATTATGACTATTACGTAATAAAATATTGCTAATGCTTTTTCTTCTATAGTAAGCAAACTTGTTTTTTGTTTGATTTTATATCCAAACAGTTGACAGCCATTGCATCTCTTCCAATTCTTTGTCTTAATCCAATGGTTTTTAATTACACTTTGAGTTGTTCCTGCTATGAGAGTGTGTTTATTTTCTCTGCATTCTTTGTAATTCTCGGCGTTGTCTCATTTAGGTCTATAGCACGTGCAATATCACATGGTCTTTCATTTCGCTCAAAGCATTTCCCAATTTCATATTTTTTCTCTATCAACAGGCGGAATGGCCATAAGCCTTAACGGGAAACCCCGGTGGGCCTGAGGCCGGTATGATTTTGGCCATAACCATAGTATGAGGCCACTATAAATTTTCCTGGGTAAGAATTTTTGACCCAGTCCGCCTCTGTTTATCAATATTGCTTTTCTTTTTTCTTTTTCTCTCTGAATCTGCGGTGTCTTCACCAGGACGCTTTCTTTTCACACCTTTTAAGTATTTTACTCATTTTTAGGGAATAAAGCACAATTACAAAATGAGGAGGCACGCTTGATACACATAAACAAAGCTGCGCACGTGTAGCAACTGAATAAACACCGTAAAGGCAGAGATAAACTATTAACACCTCACATTTTACTAAAGCACATTTCTACGGGTTACTACCATAAAACAATAAAAACAATTTCCAGTTGAGTTTCTGCTAGTGGAATTTGTTATAAACTGGTAGTAAACTCGATCTAATTGCATTTGCGAATATACCGATAGCTGGAATTGTGGTGGTTTTTACGTTATTATGGTGAAATGTGTTTCCCCTTCACTGATATAAAGTAATAATCCGTTGGGGTGATTCTGCGTTCGACTACCATTTCTTGTAAACACAAAGGCGAATCGTGCATAAGTGAATTCGGTTCGTGTTATATAAGATATCGTTCCCCTATTTATAAATCGTGTATGATCGAATTCGTGTAATGTAAACACGTGTTATACGAGGACTGACTGTACTTTACATTTGTCAATGTTAAACTTCATTTGCCACCTCTCAAGCCCATCTCCTCAACTTTTCTAGATCCTGTTTCAGCAGCATACTGTCCGTAGTGTCCTTAACAACCCTGCCAACCTTTGTATCGTCTGCAAACTTGGACATTAAGCTTGATATACCATCATCAATATCATTTATAAATACAGAAAACAATAATGGACCCAACACTAAACTCTGAGGGACTCCACTAATAACATTAGTCCACGATGAGCAGTGTCCATTGATTACCACTTTCTGTCTTCTACCCCTCAACCATCCCTTTATCCATAGCAGCAATTTGCCTCCAATGCCACACTGCTCCAATCTGTGCAGCAGTCTTCCATGTGCAACAGTATCAAAAGCCTTTCTAAGATTCAAGTATATAATATCAAAGTTATTTCCTGCATCCAATTCTTTTGTGACTGCATCATAGTATCCAATCAAATTGGTCAGGCAAGACATTCCCTTAACAAAACCATGCTGTGTCTGAGCTATAACTGAATTCTTGTCAAGATGATCCTGCAGTGCTTCTTTAACCAGAGCTTCTATTAATTTTCCTTGAGCAGAAGTTAAACTCACAGGTCTATAATTACTTGTCAGCCTTTGATCCTTCTTTGTGAATTGGGGTCACATTTGCACATCTCCAGTCTATGCGTACCTCCCGTTGGCTAAGGGTTTGCTTACTTCCTTTGCTGCCTCCTTTAATATAACTGGATAGATGCCATCCACCCCCAGGTGCCTTTCTTGTGTTTATCTTCAACAACTTCTCCTCCACTTTACTCGCAGTTATTACAAGATTATCTAGCTTAATGCCAGAGTTGAATACACCTCTGGCATTCCCCTCGCTGAATAACTCCTCATGTGTGAATGTTGATGCAAAATATTCATTTAGTTTGTTAGCTACCTGAGCAGGATCATCAACAGTTGAACCATCGATATCAAGTGGACCAATCTGATTCATCCCCTTCCTTCTAGAGTTTACATAAGTAAAGAACTCTTTGCTGTTTTTCTTTGCATCCCTTGCGAAAGATTTCTCGTAATCTGCCTTCGCCTGCCTAACCGCCTTTGTAACTTGGTTACAGATCAACTTGTATCTATCATAGGCTTCTCTGTCACGTTTTAATTTATATGTATCCCAAGCATTTTTCTTCTCTGCCATATGTCTCATTAGGTCATTTGACATCCATTTAGGCCTAAACCTTGAACAATATTTCTTAGTTGGTATGTAAAGCCTAGTAGCTTCCAAGATAAGTTCTTTGAATGCTTCCCATTTTGAATTTGCTGTTGGTTACATCATCAGTTGGTCCCACTGTATAGAATCACTACTGATAATCAAATCAAGAGTATTACTCCCTCTAGTTGCCTCCTGAACATGCTGATGTAGAAAACAATCACCCAATAAATGCACAAAAGCCTTACTAGTGTGTGTGAGTGACCAACCCACAAATTCCAGTCAATATCTGGGAAATTAAAATCCCCCATTATAAGACTCTCTGATTTACTGGCCCACCCTGTACAGTTTCTTATTATACTCATCAGGGTCATTAGGCCTAAAGCACACTCCTACTCTCAATTTTGATCTCCCAGTGCTTATGTCACACCAAACTGACTCGACACAGCACTGTCCAGCGATGTCGACTGGCTTCACTTCCTTGGATTTTGTGTGTTTCTTAACTAATAGCACAACCCCTCCTCCCTTCCTATCCTGTCTATCCTTTCTGTAGATGTTGTACTCCCCAAATTCCAGTTCTGCATTCCTTATATCTGTGTGACACCACGTCTCTGATATTCCAACAATATCCACCTTTGATGCTTTGAGCAATACCTCAAATTCATTTACCAAACTCCTAGCATTGGTGTACATGCAAGTATACATGCACCTGTTCTTTTTCTTAGCTACCGTAACACAACCCAGGTGTTTACTTGTACTGCAATGACTCCCAGCAGTCTCTGAAATATCCTGCATCTTGTTTTCCAGGCTTCTGCTCATTCCAATAGAAGCAGTGCAAGAATCACTTTCACCTCTGCCAGTGGCTACTGTTAATCTATTAGTCCTTGTATCCCCCCCAATCTAGCAGTTTTCCAACCCACCTAACACTGCCTCGATAGCATTAGCAAATATTCTTGCACCCTTTCTATTTAAGTGCATCTCATCCCTGTAGAATCAGTTCTTCTGTTAACAAGTACAGACCAGGCTGAAAAAAATTCTACCCCTTGAGCCTTGCACAATCTTTCCAGGGCCGAATTGATCGACAAGGCTCGCATCATATACTCCCTGCTATCGTGTCTGGGCAGAACTGCAGACACTTTCAAATTCAACCCTAATTCACGGCTTTTTTTCAACAGTGACCTGTACTTGTTAAGTAATTCTGCCGGTCTCCTACTCTTAATATCATTAGTGCCAACGTGTACAACTGATGAAAATCAGAGCACCTTCTACAGTAAAACTGGACAAGAGAAGACAGACAATGGACACCTCAACCAGAAGCACTCAAAGTGTTCTTGGGAAACCTCTGGAGCAGTAAATTTGTAGAAAGCTGTACAACAGTTACCAGGAAGTCCCATAACTGGCAAATCCCAGGAATAGATAACTTCCACAGCTACCGGTACAAGAAGTTAAGCTGCATGCACAGGTACATAGCAGAGCAATCCATCCAAATAATGCACTCTGACACAATCTCAGGGTCTCTGACTCAAGGAATCAACTACCTGAAGGGTAAGGGCAAAGATACCATAAATCCAACAAAGTACAGACCAATCACTTGTTTCCCAACAATGTACAAGGTCCTGACCAGCTGCATAACTAAGATATCAGACCACTTGGAGAGCCAGAACACCATGGACAAGTGGCAAAAGGGATGTAAGCAAATGAACAAAGGATGCAAGGAGAAATTTACCATTGCCACTGCAGTTATGGAGCAAGACTACAAGAAACACTGTAACCTGTATACAGCCTACACTGAATACCACAAGGCCTTTGACTCTGTGGCCCATAGCTGGCTGATAGAGACACTGAATCTCTACAAAGTAAACCCAACACTGACATACCTTTCAGAAGCAACCATGGCAAAATTGAGGACCACCATCAAAAGTCAGTTGAGAACATCATGACCTGACCGATACTCATCAGAAGAGGAATCTTCCAGGGAGATGCCCTGAGTTCACTATGGTTCTATCTAACACTCAACCTACTGTCCACCATGCTCAATAGTAGTAAGTATGGATATACCCTAAGAGAAGGGAGGAAGATGCCCCGAGTTCACTATGGTTCTATCTAACACTCAACCTGCTGTCCACCATGCTCAATAGTAGTAAGTATGGATATACCCTAAGAGAAGGGAGGAAGAACCTGTACACCCTCTCTCTCACTTGATGTACATGGATGACATCAAACTATGGCAAAACTGCAAAATTAACTCCAACAGCTACTCCAGATCACCAGAGTTAAGCACTGACATCAGGTTGCAATTTAACCTAGATATATGGACCCATGGAGTATATGCAAGACCCATGGATTACATCAAGAACATCTAGTTGGACAAAACTACCAGCTGAAGACAAGTAAAGAGATTGAAGCCATGACAGAGGGAGAGACATGCAAATAGCTAGTGATGATGGAGGCCCACTAGTTAAAACACATGGAGATCAAGCCTCACCTGAATGAGAAATACCGTCAGAGACTGAGAAGCCTGCTAAAATCAAATATGAATGGTGGGAACATCATAAACACGCATTTCCAATACTACTAACGTACTCCTTTGGAATCATAGATTGGACTAACAAAGAACTGGAAAAGATTATGAGATCAATCAAGATAATGATGGCCGAAGTTCGCCATCGAGAGATTGACCATAGTCCATAAAGAAGGAGGGAGGGGGATTAACTGTTCTCACTGAACAACAGAAGCAATTAAGAACCTGGGGGATTACTTCCAGAAAAACACAGAACCAGCCTACAAAGCCATAAGAAAGATGGACAAAAAACGCTCAACTTCAACAAGGAGACCACACTCACAGACAGAAGGATGGGCGAAGAAGACACTCCATGGCAGGCACTACAATGGCCTCCATCAAGATTACATAGATAAAGTGGCTTCCAATGCCTCTTTCATGAAAGGAAAGCTCTTCCCCTAAGCCTGAATGATTCATTCTCACCATACAAGGTCAGGTAATCAACACTAGGAACTACAGGAAAAATAATAATTATCACGCATGAAGGGTTAAAGAAGTGCACCCTCTCGGAGAGTATGTTCACATGCAACAAGGTTGTCAAGAACAATAAAGAAAAAACTTAATTTTGTCTATACAACAATGCCAGGAGTACTGGAAACAAATTAAATGAATCTGAGATTTTTATAGAGTCAACTAATGCTGATATATTTGGGCTTATTGTATTGAGTCATGGTGCACCTCAGACTCATCCTTCCTTTACTGTAAGTAAAGGGTAGATGACTCTGAAGAGTGACAAAAATGTCTTTAAGAGAAAAGTATCCCACATTACCAAAAAAAGCCAGAACATTATTCTGCCAATGCATCATGGCAGAAAAATTGATTTAAATAAAACTTTTGATACTGTTCTACACAAAGCACTGCTGTCAAATATGAAGCAGTCAGTGTGGCATTAGGAGCAAGTTTTTTTTTTTTTTTTTTTTTTTTTTGGTAGTTGTTGGCGCATCAGCTTCTGTGGCCATAATGCACCTCCCAAGGTTTTTTTGCAGTACTCTGATCCAAGCCTGAGGAGGGATTCGAACCCACGACCTTTCGGTTGCCAGGCAGGCACTTTACCCACCCGGCTAGCCAGGTCAGCTAGGAGCAAGTTAATGCTTTTTGATAAAGAGATGGCTGATTTGCAGAAGACAGGTTATAGATGGGCACTGTCACCTTGGACTATTATTAGTGGAAACCAGGATTTAGTTCTGAGCCCCTTACTGTTTACAATATTATTATTATTATAATCCATATGGTGCAAGGAAGTCTGAGGTTTATGCTGCACCGACCAAAAAAAAACATTTGAGGGTAGTAAGGGATCACCAAGAAAGAGAAGAATGATGATATCCAGCTCGGGACCCTGGGTGTGCCAAGCCCATACTCACCAGATGTGAGCCCCTGGGACATTGATGAAGGCATATCAAGCTTATTGTCTAAATCTGCAGCTGATACATATGGTGACTACATTTGCAGCTGTTACATATGGCCGTGCAAAGCCCATACTCATCAGATGTGAGCCCCCTAAGGTACTAATGACAGGGATGCAAAATGTAGATTGGCTCGGAAATCGCGACTGCATTTTAACATTAATAACTGAAAGGTTATTATACATACGGGCGCAGTAATCCAAGCACTCAAAAGCTAATAACAATTTTTCCCCCCCAACACGAAGTATATACACTGTATACATAACAAGTTACTTTCCTAGATAATACATACTTACGCACATTTTTCGCAAACCATAATTATACTGTCAATAGAACCAACAATTAATTTGTAATGTTCCGTGTTACTAGGTTATAAATTATTTTAACCCAAAACTAGATTTTTTTTTTTTTCAGCAATAGGAATTAACTAATAAAATATTAAAACACCCGCAATGAAACAAAAAACCAACGTAAATCTCATTTAATGTTACTATTACTCAAACAAGAATAACTAATAGCCAACGTACAAAAAAGGAACTTATATAGAGATCATAACTATACTAGATGCCTAATTAAGAATACAGAAGCGTTTTAACAGCTTGCCGCCAGCTGCCGCTACTCTCCATCTATCGTTGTGGCGTAATTGAATTCACACAGATACAAATAATTTAAAGAATTTCAATGACCCCCAAAGCTTCAATTAGGAAATATTAACAATCAGAAAGCTAATATTGAGCATAAAAAACGCGATTCATTTAAGCCTTTTTTTGACAAAAGTTTACGAAAATTTATTTTGTTTCTCAGAGCAAACTAAACATAATTACAATAATAAGCTTTCGGCTGGGAGGCAGCCTTCTTCAGATTGAATACATGAATGGCAGTTGGAATAGAGATGTGCACTGCCAGGATGGTGCGTGAGGCGCGTGGTTAATTGTTTGTTGATGTTTGTGGCTGTGACATATGGTGGTGACGTGGCCAGCGTTTGTCTATGGATAGAATTACTGCCTCTGTGATGGGGTTAACTTGGCAACCACTGTTCCTGTTCAAAGAGGCATCCGAGCATTTTATATTTAACGATTCCAACCAGGTGCGCTTTAGGTAATGGTGGGACCTGTCCACAACCACGACATCGCGGTGTGGGTCGATGTCGTGGCGGGTTGTCCAGACATGCTCGGCGATAGCTGAGTGTTCTACATCTGCCAAACGGATCGACCTTTTATGTTCTGAGAGACGTTTTTCGAGTCGACGTCCAGTCTCTCCAAAGTAGCAGCTGGTACAGTCACGGCAAGAGATGCGATAGACCAAACCGCTCGGTAGAAGAGTGGGGACGGTGTTTTTACGTTGGAGATAAGAGAACGCAGTTTCTTGCCTGGGAGTTGGATGCATTTTATCCCATATGATTTTAGGATTCTACCGATCTGTTGTGACAGGTTGGGGTAGTATGGGATAAATGCCCTCGTGGATGACTCGTCACTGTTGGCGTTGCTGTTGGTCGTCACGTTGTGGCGTGCCTGTAGATCACACCTGTCAAGGACGTCGATGGGATAGCCACACCTCGTAAGGTCTACTTTGACTCTGGTGATCTCTTTGCGTCTCTCATCTGCGGAGCTGGAGTGTGTCCAGGCGCGAGTTAGCAAGGTTCGGGCAGTGGAGAGGAGGTGGCCCCGCGTGTGTGCTGACCGGAAGTTGGTAAATTGGCCAGCACACATAGGTTTGCGATAAACTGTCGTCTTCAAGCATGTGTCTTCGCGCCGGACAAGTGTATCTAGGTATGGTATAGAGTTGTTCGACTCCAGCTCAATCGTAAACTTTACGAAGGGCGATAGTGAGTTGAGGTGGGTTAGGAGTCGTTGACCTCAGTCTCTAGGGATGACAACGAACACATCGTCTACATAGCGACACCAAAAGGCGATGTGATTTGGCGCGTGTGTAAACGCACGTCCCTCTAACTCCTCCATCACGATGTTTGCTGTGACAGAGCTGACAGGGGAACCCATGGCTGTGCCATGTATCTGCTGGTAGATTGAGTCGTTAAACATGATTGCACCCCCTGTTAAGCACAGTCTGAGGGCGGCGGAAATGTCATCAGGCGTCAGCCTAGTTCTGTCGCTAAGGGTTACATCGTTGTCCAAGAGTTGTTTTGCACAAGAGATGGCATGTTCCACTGGGATAGAGGTAAATAGTGATATTACATCGAACGAAGCCATGACTTGATCCTGTGAGATGGATATAGAGTAGATCCTTTCTATGAACTCAACACTGTTGGAGACGGTGTAGGCGGTCTTGCCAACTAGAGGAGAAAGAAGTCTCGAGAAACTTGGACAGCTCGTAAGTCGGTGATCCACAGCAGGATACAATTGGTCTTAGTGGTGTGTCTTCTTTGTGCACCTTCGGCAGGCCGTAAAACCGTGGAATGTGACACCCGGAGGCACGGAGGTGATTGCGGGTTGACTGTGTGATTTTTTCTTGTTTCAGCCAGCTGTTGATGAGGATATTCACCTCTGACTCCCATCGTTCCAAAGCTCTGTTGGGGTTAACGGCTAAGGGTTTGTGGACGGAAGTGTCTCGTAAAAGCAGTAAGGCTTTCGTGTAATCAGTGTGGTTCATTACAACCGTACGATGGCCTTTGTCCGCGTAGGATGACGATGGACGAATCCTGTTTCAGTGTCTTGAGGGTAGAAATCTGCATACGGTTGAGGTTTGAAGAGACGGGGCGAGCATGGTGTAGAACTGCTGCAGTCTTCAACCGGATAGCGTTGGCTGTATCTTCCGGGAGGCGTGATAAGCTCGCTTCCACACCCAAGGCGATGTCGGTGATCGGTGGGTGCTTTGGAAGAACGGCAAATGTCATGCCAAGGGTCAATAAGTTTATTTGTTCTGCAGATAACTGCTTGCTGCTTAGGTTCAGTACAAAGTCTGTACAATTTGTGAGAGGGGTATTATGCCGGCGACAAAATTGTTGGGATTCATTAAATAAAGTATTGAACTTACGTTTCTGTCGGGCACAATAACGATCTGATTCTCTGACGGCCTGGTAACATAAAGTATTGATAACATTGGTGTAGACCGGATCGGGAATCAAAGCCTTAAGGTCGGCTAGTAGGCATGCTTTGCTCGCTGAAGCACGTTGTATGTCATGATGGAGGCAGCCAATCCATATGCGCAGAGTCTTGAAGCCGAAGTTCCAACAGGCACGTCCCATACGCTCATTAGAAAACGGTTGTTTGTACCGAAACCCTTTCGGTATAATTTTGTTAGCTTTGCATCTATGTGCAAACCTCAGGTTTGTCTGGCACGGGCTATAAAGATAAAATCTTTCTGTAGTCTCACGACCATATCATATGCTGGTTAGCCAAGAATAGTCCTGACAAAAGTTTATCCAACTGATAAACTTTTGTCAAAAAACTCTGGATAAACTATTTGGCAAAAGTTTATCCAGAGGGTCGGCAGCCAAAACCGTAGGAGCCACAGCAATAAGAAAGGTCTCTGTTATAACAGAGACCTTGTTTGTTGCTGGAAAGTCCTAGGACGTACAGCATTGGTTACTATGTTTATCATTTTTATGTTATTTTTAAGTTAATCTTAATTTCATTTAATTTCAAGTAATCTGCATATCAAGGCATTCTCAATTTATTCCATTGTAATTACACTTGACAGGTCAGCAACCCTTTACGATACACTGATCAAATACATTTGCCTATATACCGATGAGCCCAAACATTATGACCACCAACCTAATATGATGTTGGTTCTTCACGTGCAGCCAAAACAGCTCGTATCTGGCGAGGCATGGATGCTACAAGATTTCTAAATGTGTCTTGTGGTATCTGATACCAACACATGACCAGCAGATCCTTTAACTCCTGTAAGTTCCATGGTTGAGACAACGCAGATCGGAGTTGCTATTCCAACACAAACCCCAGATGCTCGATGGGATTGATGTCTGTGGATTTTGAAGGCCAGGACAATACCTGGAAGCCTTCCTCACGTTCCGCAAACCAGTCTCGAACAATCCGGGCGGTGTGGCATGGAGCATTATCCTGCTGAAAGACACCACTGCCAGATGGTAAGACCGTTGCCATGAAAGGTGACTGCATAAACGTACCTAAACAATTATGTTTAGGTACGTTTATGCAGTGGCAGGAACTGCCAGTTTATAATTAGTCTCTTGGTACAACCGGCCGGCATCCCCGTCGCTAGGTACGGTAACGCGAGGTCCACTAGAGGCCCGGCGGCCAACAGGCCAGATGACCAATGGGCGCAACAAACTACATACCACATGACCCATTCATAATTTTTAAAACTCTGGCATAGACAGGGTACTGTCAATCGATACATAGAACATACGCGGAGATGGGAGAAATCCCCGGAGCCGTCTGACCCTCAACATACCTATACCTATGTATATGTATACGTATATTCATGTCGATGGTGGCCCCTAGGTTTCTGATCATCTCCACCTGTGTGCTCTGTAATTGAGGTAAAACTCTACAAGGTGCCTGAAAACTGTGAAATGCAAGAATTTTAGTAAAGTGTAATATGTTCTTATTGTTAGTCAGGCCTCTTCGCCACCAGGAAGCAGTCACCATATGGGCAATTGCTCCTTGGTGCCCGACTCGGTCAGCGAACTTCATATTTTGCTGCACAAAAACCCCCAGGTCTTTTTCACTTTCCACTTCCCTGAGTGTAGTACCACATACTTTGATACGTTTCTATTCGGTTATTGCTACCCATATGCAGTGCTTTGCATTCGTCAAAGTTAAACTTCAGTTTCCACTTCTCAGCCCATCTTCCCAAATTTTCTAGATCCAATTGGAGTAGCATACTGTCTTTATTGTCGTTAACAACCCTGCAACCTTTGTATCATCGGCAAACTTGGACATTAAACCTGATATACTTTCATCAATATCATTGATAAATATACAAAACAACAATGGGCCCACACAGAAACCTAGGGAACTTCACTAATAACATTTGTCCACAAACAGCAGTGTCCACTGATTACCACTCTCTGTAGTCTCTCCCTCAACCATCCCTGTAGCAACTTACCCTTAATGCCATGCCTTTCCTATTTGGACAGAACTCTTCCACGTGCAACAGTAGCAAATGCTTTCCTGAAATCCAAGTATATGATATCAAAATTATTTTTGGCATTCGGTACCTTTGGGACCACATCATATTATCCTATCAAATTGGGAGGACATGACCTCCCTTTAACAAACCCACGCTGTGTCTTAACTATTATGGTAGTCTTGTTTAGATGATCATGCATTGCTACTTTAACCAGTGATCCCATTATTTTCCTCAGAACACAAGTTAAACTAACAGGTCTATAGTTACCAGTGTCACCTTTTGAAACCTCTTTGTGAATAGGTGGTACATTTGCACGCCTCCAGTCCATGGGGACCTCCCCTGAGTCCAAGGAAGCTCTCCTAATTATGGCTAAGGGTTTTCTTACTTCTTTTGCTGCCTCCTTTAATATAACTGGATAGATCTCATTCACCCTAGGTGCCTTTTTTTGCTGTTTTTCTTTGCATCCTTTGCCAAGGATTTCTCATAATCTGCTTTCGCCTGCCTAACCTCCTTTTTGACTTCATTACAGACTAATTTATATCTGCCATAGGCTTCTCTATCACCTGATACTTTACATGCATTCCATACATTTTTCTTCTCTGCCCAAGCCTCATTAGTAACTAAAATGGCGGAGCGACGAAGAACGTGTCCGACGTGGTTGGTAGCCATATTGGCGATCGTGAAGGCGGCCATATTGGCGTAAGTATGCGCTACATATATAAGAATTAAAGGCTCACATAAATTCATTCAATACACACAGAATTTTACATAAAGTCACCTGGTGATCCAGAATCTTTAGTTCTTCAAATTCAAATCTTTCGCGAACGGTAAATCCATGATTAATCGGCACTATAATCACTTTTAATCAGAGCACATAGAACGTGACCACACGGTCGAAATCTCACATTCAGAGTCTTCTAGCATCACAGGCGGAGACTACAACTAAATATTTGCTGGACCTCTTTGTGGACTTCAAAGGGGCCTTGGACACCCTTTGATGGCAAAGTGTCCTGAAGAGGTTCCGGGAGGCCGAAGTGTCAAGAGCGATATTGAATCTTTAGCGAAGCTATTTCTCACGTCGTTTCATAAACGTCAAGAGTGTATTTTTACAGGTCTCCAGGAATGTTTTACGAGGATGTCCACAGGGGTAAATATTGGGGCCCCTGTGTTAGAATCTTAATTTTGACTCTTGAATTAACAGAAATTTTGAAGCGATTACCATGATGGCATATGCTGATGACCATACCTTTCTTGTGCAGTGAATCTCAAGGACATCTTTCGGAGTTACGGTCAATCACGTACTGTAGGAACTTTCCACTCTGTCTGAAATACACAAACTGAAGTTCTCAACGTCTAAAACATCTCAGATGTTGCTGAAGGGTAAG
This sequence comes from Mastigoproctus giganteus, assembly GCF_048544385.1. Lineage (NCBI taxonomy): Eukaryota > Metazoa > Arthropoda > Arachnida > Uropygi > Thelyphonidae > Mastigoproctus > Mastigoproctus giganteus. The sequence continues at coordinate 141,513,625 of NC_143580.1, forward strand.
AAGACTAGATAGGGGGTGCCCTTCACTGATCAAGTATCGAGGGCAGTACATTACGTATAATTCCACAACTAAGTATTTAGGCATCTATCTTGATGACACCTTAAGTTTTCTGCCTCATATAAGGTACATAAAGGAAAAATGTAAATCAGTTCTAGCAAGATTACGATTAGTAACGAGAGAGGAGTGTGGTCTGAGAGGTCACTCTCTCAGACTATATTACAATTGTGTCTTTTTGTATATTATATTATTACATATGCTGCTGGTGCTTGGAGCTATAGAGCTGCTAAGTGTGCTGCGATTAAACAGTTGTTACAGGCACAGTGTGCTGCCCTCCTGATGATGTCTAGACCATGTTGGATTACATCTAATATTATTATAACTATTATATTTAGGGCACCCGAATAATTAAATTCATCTGCCGTGCTGTGTCTTATGTCTGTTAATTGCATGTGTTCTATGGTCGATTTGTCTGTTTTGTTTGACGAAAAACGCCCGTTTCTGTGGAAAACACCTTGGAATCAACACCTGAGACCAACTAACTCAGCCACGGAGTGAAAAAATACATTAAAGTTCCTCGCGTCATCGACGGGATTCGAACCCGGGCCATTTCCACCCGGTGTGTGGAGAACGGTGACGATACCACTGTGCTACTTGAGCAGACTGGATTACATCCGTGGCTTTACAAGTTCTATTAGGAAAACTACTACATTATTAGATCCAATAACTACTACATTATTAGATCCAATACAGATACAGATACATGAATTATCATCTGAAGAAAGCACGCCGTTTCCTTGGAAGATGTGCAGCTTGATTTGAGTGCGTCTTTGGTTTCTGAAAGGAAAAGACTGCATTCCATCTACATTGAAAAATAGCAAAGAGATTGGACTACCTCAGATCTTGATAGCGTAACGAGAGAATTTTTACTTTTAGTTAGAGAATTCAAGAAGAAAGAATTTTTATGGTTTTCTCCAGGATTGCACGGCACATTCCTGCTATCGGATCATGGCAGCATTAATAGTAAACTGTTTAAAATAGGATTGTCTTCTACTGCACTGTCTGTGTGGGCTGAAGAGAATCCGAATCATATCTTATTTGATTGTCACTGCTATTTGGACTATAGACAAGAACTCAAACTTACTGCAGTATACTTCACTAGTGAAAAGAGACCTTTACTTGTTTTATCTCAAGTTACATTTAATGCATTTAATACATTTGCTACACGTGTCTTTAAAAGGAGAGATGAACTTCGATCAGTTAACCCAAGGTAGGTTGTTGTTCTTGTGACTCTTTGTATCTCAGGGTTGGTGTACAGAAAAGTGACTTTAACTATGGGTTCTCACAGCATTGGATGCCCTCAGGGTGAGGGCATTCAATTTCACAGGGTGGATGCCCTCGAAGGATCTAAATTGAGGGCCCATCAAGCTCTCAGCTGACCACATCAACGCCAGAGCTTGCACTTGATCATCACACAACACAGCGGCAACCCCCAAGGCAGAATGCTCTGGTCCCACAGGAACTAGTTCTTGGTGACTCTATTGTCAGGAAAACGAGGAACACGCTTTGTAAAAAGGATAGGTGGAACAGGACCAGGGCATGTCTGCCAGGGGCAAAGGTTGATGACGTTGAAGAGCGGTTATCATATTTTAAGGGCACAAAAGGTGATTTAGTTGATCACGTTGGCACTAATGATATTAAGAGTAGGAGACAGGCAGAATTCCTTAACAAGTACAGGTCACTGTTGAAAAAAAGCCGTGAATTAGGGTTGAATTTGAAAGTGTCTGCAGTTCGGCCCAGACACGATAGGAGGGAGTATATGATGAGAGCCTTGTCGAATTTTTTTCAGCCTGGTCTGTACTTGTTAACAGGAGAGACGGCTTCTACAGGGATGGAATACACGTAAATAGAAAGGATGCAAGAATATTTGCTGATGCCATCGAGGCAGTGTTAGGTGTGTCGGAAAACTGCTAGCTTGGGGGGGGGGGGGACACAAGGACTAATAGATTAACAGTAACCACTGGCAGAGGTGAAAGTGATTCTTGCCCTGCTGCTATTGGAATGAGCAGCAGCCTGGAAAATAAGATGCAGGATTTTTCAGAGACTGCTGGGAGTCATTGCGATACAAGTAAACACATGGGTTGTGTTAGGGTAGCTAAGAATAGGAACAGGTTCATGTATACTTGCGTGTACACCAATGCTAGGAGTTTGGTAACTAAATTTGATGAATTTCAGGTATTATTCAAAATATCAAAGGCAGATATTGTTGGGACATCAGAGACGTAATGTCACAGACATATAAATAATACAGAACTGGAATTTGGGGAGTACAATGTCTACAGATGGGATAGACAGGACAGGAAGGGCTATGCTATTAGTTAAGAAATACATAAGATCCAAGGAAGTGAAGCCAGTCGACATCGTTGGACAGTGCAGTGTCAAGTCAGTTTGGTGAGCATTAATAATTACTGCGATAACAAAATTGAGAGTAGGAGTGTGCTATAAGCCTCATGACTCTGATGAGTATAATAAGAAACTGTACAGGAAAATAGAGTGGGCCAGTTAATCAGAGAGTCTTATAATGGGGGATTTTAATTTCCCAGATATTGACTGGAATTTGTGGGTTGGTCACTCACACACTAGCAAGGCTTTTGTGAATTTATTGGATGATTGTTTTCTACATCAGCATGTTCAGGAGGCAACTAGAGGGAGTATTATTCTTGATCTGATTAGCAGTCGTGATTCTTCATGCATTAAGAATCTGCAGATACAGGAACCACTAAGTGGCAGTGATCACAGTGTGCTGAAGTAGGGTTTACTTAGAGGTAACTACCATCAGGGGTAAAGGGAAGGGTTTTTCATTTCGTATAGGCGACTACGATGGTCTGAGACAGTATTTAAATTCTATACAGTGGGACCAACTGATGATATTAGTAACAGAAAATTCAAAATGGGAAGCATTCAAAGAACTTATCTTGGAAGCTACTAGGCTTTACATACCAACTAAGAAATATTGTTCAAAGTTTAGGCCTAAATGGATGTCAGATGAACTAATGAGACATATACTATAATAATTAATGATAGACACCAGCCAGGAATTAAACTAAAAATTTACTATACAATGAAATAATATACAATGAAATATGATGCAAATAAAATAAAACACTGATTAAATTATAGTTAAAATATAGTTAAAAACAATAAAATTAATTAAAATAAACTAGGTTAAAAGCGATAAAACAATACAATCTGGAGCTTTCGGAGAACTGCCGTCTCCTTCTTCAGCATACTACCAGTGCTACAACTGGTAGTATGCTGAAGGACCGTCTGGGGGAACACACGACCGCTATCAAGACTGCTAACTATGCGAGGTCTGCTGTGGCAGAGCATTTCTGGGAAAAGCAGCATCGGATCTCCCCTGAAGACGCGGTCATTACCGACCGCGCCCATGGATTTTGGGAACGCAAGTGGCTCGAGAGCTTGCGAATCGGTTCATCCAGTCACAATACTATTAATAGGGACAGGGGGATCCGTTTACACCCCCTGTTTGAGGCAGTTGTCCTCAGAAGGGATGACCGTTTCTGTTTGACACGCTCCCGAGCCACTTCCATTTCCGATACGCGCATGGAGAATGTAGATCATGTGTCTGATGATCACGTGCATGAGTGCCATGGACCGGCTACTTAAGGATGTGTTGTAGCACTGGTAGTATGCTGAAGAAGGAGACGGCAGTTCTCCGAAAGCTCCAGATTGTATTGTTTTATCGCTTTTAACCTAGTTTATTTTAATTAATTTTATTGTTTTTAACTATATTTTAACTATAATTTAATCAGTGTTTTATTTTATTTGCATCATATTTCATTGTATATTATTTCATTGTATAGTAAATTTTTAGTTTAATTCCTGGCTGGTGTCTATCATTAATTATTATAGTATGGAAATTCCCAGACCCAAGGCCTGTTTCAAGATGAGACATATAGCAGAGAAGAGAAATGCATGGGATACATATAAATTAATGGTTGACATGGAATCCTATGATAGATATAAGCTGTAACCAAGTCACAATGGAGATTAGGCAGGCAAAGGCAGATTATGAGAAATCCTTGGCAAAGGATGCCAAGAAAAATGGAAAAGAGTTCTTTACCTATGGAAACTCCAGAAGGAAAGGGATGAATCAGATTGGTCCACTTGATATTGATGGTTCAACAGAGGAGGATCCTGCTCAGTTGGCTAACAAACTAAACAAGTATGTTGCATCTACATTCACCCATGAGTTATTCCGGAAGGGGAATGCCAGAGGTGAAGTAAACTTTGGAAGTCAGCTAGATGATTTTGTAATAACTGAGAGGAAAGTGGAGGAGAAAATGTTGAAGATAAAAATAAAAAAGGCACCCGGGATGGATGGGATCTATCCAGTTATATTAAAGGAGGCAGCAAAGGAAGTAAACAAAACCTTAGCCGTAATTATGAGATCTTCTTTGGACACAGGGGAAGTATCCATAGACTGGAGATGTGCAAATGTGACCCCAATTCACAAAAGAGGATCAAAGGCTGACACAAGTAATTATAGACCTGTGGGTTTAACTTCTGTTCCCGGAAAATTAATGGAGGCACTGGTTAAAGAAGCACTGCGGGATCATCTAGATAAGACTTCAGTTATAGCTCGGACACAGCATGGTTTTGTTAAGGGAAAGTCTTGCCTGACTAATTTGATTGGATACTATGATGCAGTAACAAAAGAACTGGATGCACAGAATAATTTTGATATTATATATTTGGATCTTAGGAAGGCTTTTGATACTGTTGCACACGGAAGAGTGCTGTAAAAATTGGAGCAGTGTGGCATTGGAGGCAAATTGCTGCTATGGATAAAGGGATGGTTGACGGGGAGAAGACAGAGTGGTAATCAATGGACACTGCTCATCGGGGACTAATGTTATTAGTGGAGTCCCTCAAGGTTCAGTGTTGGGTTCATTATTGTTTTCTGTATTTATAAATGTTATTGATGATGGTATATCAAGCTTAATGTCCAAGTTTGCAGACGATACAAAGGTTGGCAGAGTTGTTAAGGACACTATTGACAGTACGCTTCTGCAACAGGATCGAGAAAAGTGGAGCAGATGGGCTGGAGGTGGGAAATGAAATTTAACATTGACAAATATAAAGTACTGCATATGGGAAACAGCAACCCCAGAACAACGTATCAACTTTGTGGTACTACACTGACAGTGGTACAGAATGAAAAGGACCTGGGAGTAATTCTGCAGGCAGATATGAAGTTCTGTGAGCAGTGCAGACGGGCTGCAACAGTAGCTCATGGTGTCTTGTCAATGATATACAGGAATTTTTCTATGAGGGATAAGGAGGTTATTATTCCCTTGTATGAGGCAATGGTCAGGGGCACCTTGAGTACTGTATACAGGTCTGGAGGCCTCATTTCAAGAAAGATATAGAGCTGCTGGAATGAGTACAGAGAACGGCTATAAAATTAGTGAATGGAACAAACAGTTGCTCTTACGAAGAAAGGCTTAAATTTTGTAAATTATAGTGTCTGGAGACTAGGCACAGGCGAGGTGATCTGATAGACGTGTATAAAGTCTTGAATGGTTTGAGCATTCTCAATGCCGATGGGATTCTTCCTCTTGCTCAGAATAATCACCTGAGAGGGAATATATTCGGATTGAGGAAAGACAGATGTCCGGAAATTTGCTTGTAGCCAGCTTGTAGTTGGTTGCTGGAACAGACTTCCATCCCTTGTTGTGGAAGTTGAAAGCCTAAATAAATTTAAGGCTCAGCTGGACAGATATTTCGAACAAACGGAGGGGTGAAATGGAAGTGGTTTTTTTTTTTTTTTTTTTTTTTTTGCTGATGCTGCATAAGCTTGGTTTCTTGCATTATATGCCCCTACTAATGCTAATGCTAATAATTAGATGGTAACAATGTTTTTATTATATATTAGTACTACTGGATTTCTACTGTCTCTGAAGATTCTACTTTTTGTTCCTTGGTAATGCTACTCGAATGGATTATCCTTTTGGACGTATGTTTGGTGAACTTTTGAAGCCAACTAAGACTTAATATTGATTGTACATAGTATACAGGGTGATTCTCTACCACTGCGACAAACTTGCAGGAGGTGTAGGGGGAACAAAGACGAATCGGAATCACATAGCATTGCAGGGTCCGAAATGCCTTCATCATGCGGTAGAGGACGTTGAACGGGAGGTCGCGTGAACAGCGATCCCGCTGGAAGTCAGCATTTGCGAACCGTTTCTGTTGACGAAACCAAGTAGCAAAAGTCCTCTGGAGTGGATAATCCGCAGGCTCCAATGATTGGACACGTTGCAGATGGTATGAACTCATTTGGTTTCTTGTCAGTATCCTCCATGCAGTGGATTGGGAAATACCCAATCGTTGGCCTATCGCTCGAGTACTCGTACTCGGATTGCCTTCTGCCAGACGTAGGACATTCTCCTCATTGTCTGGAGTTTTCGTCGTTCGCTCTCGATTCATGGTACCTCTCGTGAAACAACCAGTCTCACGTAACCTTCTGTGGACACGTGCAAAAATCGCATGATGAAGAGCACGCCTGTGCGGGAAACGTTCCTGGTACAAGCGCAGAGCGGCGCGCCCGTTACAGTCCGCAGCTCCATACGCGAGGTGTGTGTGTGTGTGTGTGTGTGTATACTGTGTCAGGGTGGTTCCCAGGCAAAAGCCCATCTCCACCTAAATAGTTTCACAACAGAAAATCTGTAAATTGGACCTGAAAAATAAAAAGATAGCTAAGAAATAAGAAGAGTAAAACCTAATTTTGAAAAGAAAAGGGAGGGAGAAAATTACATTAAGTTCATATACTAAATCTAGTGCATAATAAATAGATTTTCGTATAGGAAAGAATGAAAGTATATATACGAGAGATATGTTTGTGAGTGTAGTATGTTGTTTATGTCAGGTCACTTTGCCATCAGAAAGCAGCTGGACTTTTCAACTACAATCTGATGCCCGTCCCCGGCACGAGGAGCCGGACCTGCTACTATATTAAAAGCTGAAGCGCTAAAGCGCAATTCAACACTCAACAGAGAAAGTGCAATTCTGTTGAGTGCCAGCTGTCCAGACTTGGGCCGCCCAAACCCAAGAACTGAACAAACAAAAAAAAAAAAAAAAAAAACAACCACTAGAGTGGTACATGCCGAGGAACCCCAGACCCGACCAAAGGCTTCCAGGTCTGAAGAACCCAAGCCCAGATGCAATCATTGAAGATTCCGGTTGTATACGGCCAGTTCAACGTTTGAATACTCGTCCATCCTACTGCCCCGGGAACCGGTTCACAAATGCCTCTGATGAGTATAATAAGAAACTGTTCGGAGAAATAGAGTGGGCCAGTAAATCAGAGAGTCTTATAATGGGGGATTTTAATTTCCCAGATATTGACTGGAATTTGGGGGCTGGTCACTCACACAGTAGCAAGGCTTTTGTGGATTTATTGGATGATTGTTTTCTACATCAGCATGTTCGGGAGGCAACTAGAGGGAGTAATACTCTTGATTTGATTATCAGTAGTGATTCTTCATGCATTAAGAATCTGCAGATAAATGAACCACTTGGTGGCAGTGATCACAGTGTGCTGAAGTGGGAGTTACTCAAAGAGGTAACTACCATTAGGGGTAAAGGGAAGGGGTATTGCTTTCGTAAAGGCGACTACAATGGACTGAGACAGTATTTAAATTCTATACAGTGGGATCAACTGATGATATTGCCAACAGCAAATTCAAAATGGGAAGCATTCAAAGAACTTATCGTGGAAGCTACTAGGCTTTACATACCAACTAAGAAATATTGTTCAAGGTTTAGGCCTAAATGGTTGTCAGATGAACTAATGAGGCATATGGCAGAGAAGAAAAATGCATGGGATACATACAAATTAACACGTGACACGGACGCCTATGATAGATACAAGTTGATCTGTAACCAAGTTACAAAGGAGGTTAGGCAGGCGAAGGCAGATTACGAGAGATCCTTGGCAAGGGATGCGAAGAAAAACAGCAAAGAGTTCTTTACTTATGTAAACTCTAGAAGGAAGGGGATGAATCAGATTGGTCCACTTGAGATCGATGGGTCAACTGTTGATGACCCTGCTCGGGTAGCTAACAAACTAAATGAATATTTTGCATCGACATTCACACATGAGGAGTTATTCAGCGAGGGGAATGCCAGAGGTGTATTCAACTCTAGCAGTAAGCTAGAGAATCTTGTAATAACTGAGAGCAAAGTGGAGGAGAAATTGTTGAAGATAAACACAAGAAAGGCACCTGGGGTGGATGGGATCTATCCAGTTATATTAAAGGAGGCAGCAAAGGAGGTAAGCAAACCCTTAGCCATAATTATGGGAGCTTCCTTGGACTCAGGGGAGGTACCCATTGACTGGAGATGTGCAAATGTGACCCCAATTCACAAAGGGGGATCAAAGGCTGACACAAGTAATTATAGACCTGTGAGTTTAACTTCTGTTCCCGGAAAATTAATGGAGGCACTGGTGAAAGAAGCACTGCAGGATCATCTAGACAAGACTTCAGTTATAGCTAGGACACAGCATGGTTTTGTTAAGGGGAAGTCTTGCCTGACCAATTTGATTGGATACTATGATGCAGTCACAAAAGAACTGGATGCAGGGAATAACTTTGATATTATATACTTGGATCTTAGAAAGGCTTTTGATACTGTTGCACATGGAAGACTGCTGCACAAATTGGAGCAGTGTGGCATTGGAGGCAAGTTGCTGCTATGGATAAAGGGGTGGTTGAGGGGGAGAAGACAGAGAGTGGTAATCAATGGACACTGCTCATCGTGGACTAATGTTATTAGTGGAGTCCCTCAGGGTTCAGTATTGGGGCCTTTATTGTTTTCTGTATTTATAAATGATATTGATGATGGTATATCAGGCTTAATGTCCAAGTTTGCAGACGATACGAAGGTTGGCAGGGTTGTCAAGGACACTACTGACACTATGCTGCTGCAACAGGATTTGGAAAGGTTGAGCAGATGGGCTTCGAGGTGGCAAATGAAGTTTAACATTGACAAATGTAAAGTACTACATATGGGAAACAGCAACCCCAGAGCAACGTATCAACTGTGGTACTACACTGACAGTGGTAGAGAATGAAAGGGACCTGGGGGTGGTGGTGCAGGCAGATATGAAGTTCTCTGAGCAGTGCAGACGAGCTGCAAGAGTAGCTCATGGTGTATTGTCAATGATATATAGGAATTTTTCTAGCAGGGATAAGGAGGTGATTATTCCCTTGTATAAGGCAATGGTCAGGCCACACCTAGAGTACTGTATACAGGCCTGGAGGCCTCATTTCAGGAAGGATGTAGAGCTGCTGGAACGAGTACAGAGAAGGGCAACTAGATTGGTGAATGGGACAAAGGGGTTCTCTTACGAAGAAAGGCTTAAGTTTTGCAAATTACAGTGTCTGGAAACTAGGCACCAGCGGGGTGATCTGATAGAGGTGTACAAAGCCTTGAATGGTTTGAGCATGCTCAATGCTGATGGGATTCTTCCTCTAGCTCAGAAAAATCACCTGAGAGGGCATAAATTCAAATTGAGGAAAGACAGATGTAGGATAGATGTGCGGAAATTTGCCTTTAGCCAGCGGGTGGTTGGTGGGTGGAACAGACTTCCATCCCTTGTCGTGGAAGTTGATAGCCTAAATAAGTTTAAGGCTCAGCTGGACAGGTATTTCGAACGAACAGAGGGGTGAAGTGGAAGTGGTTATTTTTATTTATTTATGTTACTTTTTTTTTTTTTTTTGGCTGATGCTGCATAAGCTTGCTTTCTTGCATCAAATGCCTCTACTAATGCTAATGCTAAAATGCTAAAATTATGTTGTTCTGTTGTTTAGTTGTTTCTGGCCTCTTTGCCACCAGGCAGGCGATCTCCTGGAAAGCGTGCCGGGTACCCGTATACTCGACGAGGAGGTGGGCCACAACTTGATATGTCCTTAGCCAAGTGGAGATAGACCATTACAATCTTTGTCTACCCTGAAGAGGGCAAAGTCACGCACCCACAGCACAGAGAAAAAATTAATAAATGAAATCATAATTTAAAAAAATAAAACAAAAAAAGTAAAATAATAAACTAAGATGTAAATTTATAGATAAGAGTAGAAAAAAACCAAATAAAAAAAATAATAATAAAAATAAAACAGTATTAAAAAAAAGAAGTAAAATAAAAAATATATATACATAGATACAAAGTAAAGAAAAAGGAAATTGCTAATAAAATAAATAAAATTAAGGTGAAGTAAAATTATATAAAATAAAATAACATAAACAAAAAAATAAAAAAAAAACCCAGTTGTCCAGACTTTCTTCTGTTTTCTCTAGCCAGTGCGGCTAAAGAAAATAAAAGAAAAAAAATTACACAAAATATATTAAAAATAAATAAAAGAAAAAAATAAAGGAGAAAAGAAAAAAGAAGAAGAGAGAAAAAATATATAAATAAATTTTAAAGAAAAAAAATTAGATAAAAATAATAAATGAAAGTGAATTGTCTAAGACTGGACAAATCCCGCACCTACTGGAGGCAGTGCAATACCAGTGCATGCCAGCAATCCTCGGGTTGGTTGCCCAGGCCTGAGGGGATAAAAGCAAAAAAAAAAAAAAAAAAAAAAAAACTGGATCTATATGATCTTCTAAGAGCTATTCTGGGTGACAATAATTTATCTTTGCAAGACAGTTGAGGCTGACATTGTTCAAGGTGCTGGAGGCACCGTAGGAGGTGAAGCTGAAGCAGGATTGACCAATAGAAGTTTTCTTCTAGCAAATAAATCAGAAGCAAATTGTGGTAGGATTCCAAAGTATGAGGCAGATTCTACTAGACGTTTTTCATTGCCAGGTGAGGTGTTTATAATTGGAGTCTTCCAGTATTCCAGTTGGAGACAAAGGCAAGAATCAGTATTGCTTATTCTGAACTGAGAGAGTTTGGAGTTGAAAGAACCATGTCCAGTGATAAATAATGTGTATAGGTTTGGAGAGAACTTTAGGTAATTTTTGTTGTTGGCAGTAAAGGAGACGTCTGGTATAAATTTATATGTAGTTCTGCCTTTAGGGGTTGTATTCCAAGGATTTTGCCAAAATTTTGTTAAAGCAGACCAAATCCGGGTTTTTTCAGCTTTGCCGTCTACTAAGACATCATTCTGTATTCCATAGAATTCCATGGAGATCTGATGTTTTTGAAAGTAGCAGAAGGCACAATGTAAAATGTGCAAGTCCAGAGGTAATACTCCAGCTATGACCAGCAGGGCATCAGTTGAGACAGTTCTGCAGGCATGGAGCATTGTAAGAATCACGGATCTTTGCAAGGAGAGTAGTTTTGATTTCAGTTTGACGTTCTTAATTCTGTCATACCAAACCGGAGCAGCATAGATTGCAATAGGTATGAATACTGCCTTGTAATATAAGAGAACTCCACATCCAAGCCCCCAGTCGGTTCTTGTAATCCGAACAACAGCCATAGTAAATTTCTTGATTTTATCTATTAGGTGGTTTACGTGGAGAGTAAAATTGAGTCTGTTTAGGTAAAGTGCATTTAGGGTCAAATGGCACCAGGGGATTCCCCCATCTCCATGGAGTTTACATTGTGGTGTGATACAGTTCTCTTGCCTTTACGGAGAACTGTGGTGTGATACAGTTCTCTGTAAAGGCAAGAGATTTAAAAGTGTGGATCTTGGAATGTGTGGTGCCATGTACCGTTATTCTTCTGGCCATTTAGCTGCCAGACCTCAACTGAGGCCCAACGTTGCCCGAACTTCATCCCGTGGAGGCAGACCAAGTACCTAATAGTTTATATTTACTCTGGCAGATCCTGCCACCTAATTTCCTGAGACTTCAGTGACTAAGACCTTTAAAAAAATAATAATAAATGAAATAAATAGGCAGGTGGTAGACATCAGCGTGCCCGGTACATAGATGACTGGATCCAGGGTATCCCAGCAGAACATCGCCCAAAACATGACACCGCCGCCACTGGTTGTTTTTGTCACAGTGCATCCAGGTGCGATCACTTCCCCAGGTAAACGATGCAACAGGAAATGTGTTCATCAGACCAGACAACCTTCTAATCACTTAACGTCAAGTCGATGCTCGTGCGCCCATTGTAGGCACTGTCCCCGGTGAACCGTGGTTAGCATGGGCACTTGGAGCTGCCTGCGGCTACGCAGCCCCATTTTCAGCAGGGTTCGATGTACTGCATGTTGTGACACATTACTCCTGTCACTAGCATTTCGATTACCAGTGAGTTGCGCCCACAGTCGCCCTTTTGTTGCCACATACCATCTGGGAGAGTCTTCACTCACTTTGAGCATCAATGAACCGTGGTTGTCCAACATCTCGCCGGTGGTTCGTGGGCTTCCTCTCCTCGTAACACTTTCGGTAGGTTCTAACAACGGCTGACCATGAGCATCCCACCAGCCATGCCATTCCGTATATGCTCTGAACTTTTCACTATATGGCTGAGTTAGTTGGTCTCAGGGGTAGATCGCCAAGTTTTTCCTCCAGCAACTGGGGTTTTTTCGTCCAGCAAACAGGCAAATCGACCAGAGAACACACAATTTAGAGACAAAATAAATATGGGTTGATGTAATCATTTACAGGGGATCCTAATATAATTTGGATATGCTCTGATCCAGTCATCTGGCCATTGTCAAACTCGCTTAAGTCTGCTGCCTTTCCCATCTGAAGATGTTTGTTTGTTTGTTTGTTATTTGGTTTTTATGAGCATTAGCAACTAAGGTCATAGTTGCTCTGGGATATGGGGTGGTAATTCCCTGAACTTTCCACATCCTCCGTATTTGGTGGTCACGGGCTCGAACCTTGGTCTAATCAAGAAGCGTGTGCTATGCACTGCTGCTCCTGCCCAACCAGCTACGGAGGCACCTCATCTGAAGAACAAGAGTAACACTGATTAACGGAGCTCAGTATCAGGTGATTTTTATACCATGTCCCGACCTCGCACACGCTGTAGTTCACCCAAAATTCCTTTGATTTGTATAATGACTTGCTGGTTTTTTTTTTGGCTCACCAGTGTAAAGTGTAAAGTTTGTTTAGGGTCTAAAGGCAGCAAGGGTTTCCCATCACCGCATAGTATACATTGTCGTGTATTACAGTACACTGTAAAGGCCAGAGATTTAAAAGTGTATGGATATTGTGGAGTGTAGTCTCGTGTACCATTGCTTGTCTGGCCTTTTAGCCGCAGGACCCCTGCTGAGGCCCAACATTGCCCACACTTAACCCCATGGAGGCAGTTATTTTTAGATAAGTACTCTGACAGGTCCTGCCACCTAGTTTCCTGAGATTTCAGTGGCTAGGACCTATATGTAAAAAAATGGGGAGGGGGATAAGACACTGTTAGGGTTGAGAGGCCAAGAGAGTTTGCGCATTAATTTGGATGCTTTAAACTTTGGTTGTGTGGGACATTCGGTGTTAACAGAGTACGGGAGGGAGACTGAAGACTGGGAGGTGAAATTCAGAGTAGGAGGTCGATAGGGAAGGTGACCCCTCAGATCAGTGGGGCAGGCTCATGCCCCACCAGGAGAAAGAAAATAGGGGGAGGGGAGAAGACAGAGTCTGTTCCCTCCCCCAGGTGGTGGAAAGTACCATGCAACAGAGCATTAGTATTGCATTGCCAAAGGGTGCCTTGGCAGGATAGCTACAAGAGGAAGTCATCAGGTAATCTAGATTCCTCTAGTCCAATCTCGTGGGTTTGAAGGTAATCCAACTGTACTGTTCTGGTGTCAAATTCGTGGCACCCAAGTCCAGTCGTCTCTGTCTTATTGGTTTGTTGGTCCCTTTTCGTGGTTTCACTTCAGTGCCGTGTTAAGGGTCTACTTCTTTGAGAGTCCTTGTTCTGTTAAGTTTGTTGGAGTCCATTGACAATTCCAATTTGCATGTCGAAGTTCGGTGGTTGAGTTTGCAGTTAGTGAGTGTCTGGTACGGGGGTCCAGGGACTGGCAATTAGGTGGAATGCTGCAGTTGTCTTGTTCAATTCTGTTCATGAGTCATGGGAGAGTCTTCCAGGAGTTTTGTGTTCGGAATCGTTGGGCTTGCTGTGCCATGGTTATCTGTTCCCGATATTGACTTTGTAGGCTAGTATTGTCATATGGCTGTGCAATTCTGTCGCCATTTAGTGTTGGGGTGTCCGCCAGAGTCGGGAGATCACTAGTTGTTATGGAGGTGGCAGGGATCTTTGTCATGAAAAGAGGTCCTGAGCAAATTGGGTGAATAACCTGTAGTATCCTTCTTCCTATATTATTAGGTGTTCCTGGTTTTCAGAGTAGGGAGTGGATCCTTGTGACCAGCTGGCATCGCAGGTCTTCATAGATTTCAGTCGGTGTAAAAGTGTAAAATGTATTTAGTGTCAAAAGGCACAAGGGGTTTCCCCCCATCTCTGCGTTGCTTTCATTGTAGGTGTACCAGTTCACTAGTAAGGCCAGAGATTTAAAAGTGTATGGATATTGTATGAGTGTAGTGTTGTGTATCATTGTTCTTCTGGCCATTTAGCCACTAGACCCCTGCTGGAGCCCAACATTGCTCACACTTTGCCCCGTGGAGGCAGACGAGGTACACCAGTATTGAGAAATTATTTACTCTGGCAGGCCCTGCCACCTAGTTTCCTGAAATTTCAGTGGCTAGGGCCTATGGAAAAAAAAAATAATAATAAAAAATAGGGTGATGCACACTAGAATCTAGTTAAGCTGAAAGGGGTTCACGTATGCAGTGAGAATTTTGGACACTTTTTTAAAAATTTTTTCATTGTGTGGGGCATCGCTGGAGATACAGGCAGAGTAGGGAGGAAGACTGGGTGGGGGGGGGAAGACAGAAGTATAGGGACGATAGAAAAGGCGACCCCAGGGCAGAACAGTGGGGCATGCCCGTGCCCCACTAGGAGAAAAATAGGGGGTGGCGAGGAGAGGAGGGAACAGGAGCACTGTCGCCTCCCCCAGTCAGTGTATTTAAATCAAATTATTATTTTAGAGTTGCCCGTAAATAAATACATTAACCTGTATTTGTGTCTATAAATTGCGTATGCCCTATGGTCGATTTGCCTGTTTTGCTGGATGAAAAAACCCATTACTGGGGAGAAAAACCTTGCTATCTACGCCCGAGACCGATTAACTCAGCCACGGAGTGAAAAAAAGCCCATTAAAGTTCCTCGCATCATCGACGGGATTCGAACCCAGGCCTTTTCCACCCGGTGTGGGGAGGACGGTGATGATACCACTGTGCTACCCACGCAGACCCAGTCAGTGTATAAGCAATATGATGGGAAGAACATCTTTCCTCACGTAAAGCAACGATAGCACTATTTCTTTGTGGCGTCAACTGCACGTAACTTGCCATCCTTAACCAAGCAAGGAATGACTGCAACTCTTGCAGAGCGTGCTTATATAGCTGAAAGTAACAGCTGAAGCAATATTACATCATCACCTACGCATGCCAATCTTATATGATGCAATCTGTAAGAAATTACAATTTTAAGGGGTAATGCACTTTCTTTGAATGGCAGTGTATATGTAGTGGCATCATGCATTTAAAGAAAATCTGGATCAATTGCACCCTTAAAAGTCACATGTTCACAGCACCAGTTTCGGCAAGCTCTGCAGCGGTTCATGGGATACAAACTATTAGCTTCCTTTGCAGAGCCCACTTGAATTGAGCCTTCTTAGCACAATCCAGTTGGAAATGTTTTCACCTGTGGTCACAGCAACCTCAAGGGACTGTTGATTGCCAGGAATTGTATGTTTTTGTCTTGGTGTTAAAGCCAGATAGTGACCTGTTGTGGTTTACATAGCCCTCTGGCAAAGTTGGTCATTTTTTCTAATCATTCCTGTCTCCTGAAATTGCTTCCATAGTGCCGAGATGACACATTAAGCTAGCATGCCACCTCCACTGGTGACTGCTTGGCTTTAAGTCTTCCAATGGCCAATTAACTCAAAGAATCATCTAAACGATGACCTGCAATCCTGGGTAGTGGAAGACGTGGTTGACTTGCGGGCAAATGGCTCCATGCCCATCTAAGCAGACAACATGCCACAGCTACCTTGCTGGCATGGTGTGAGATGCAAACACTGGCCAGTGTGGGTAGTGTCCAAAAATGGTACTTCAATATAGGGACCCTTTTCCTTATGCGCTTTCATTCCTTTCACATGGGGTGGTTGTTCTCTCATTTTTCCCAACCCCTCTCCCCACTGCCAACAGAAGAACTAACCTTCGCAAACACTTCCTTGTTCATTTCACAAATATACATAGTCTCAGTTCCAATCTCAATAGTGTCTATTTCCACTTATATTCTGCCACGCCTCAGCTGCTTTTTCTGAAAAAAAAAAAAAAAAAAACCCCCCAATTAACAGTTTATTCAACCATTGTTGATCTCAGTTGTCCTGATTATTCACTGTATGATTACCTTTGCCTCAAAGGTGGCATTTGTGCATATGCCTGCTCTGATCACTGTCACAGACTTAGTAATTTGGAAAATCCTATTTCTGATCTCATCTGGCTTAAAATCTCTCTACCACATATGCGCTAATGCACCATAAAACCCTTAAACAATCAATCAATCTCTACTGCATTTGTCAAATTCATCTCTTGCCTCTATCATTCTGCTGCTACCACTAATCACTTGGAACTCTTTGACTTCCTCCCTTTGAAACTTGACTTTTTTCAGTCGAACTTTCCTAAAAGTGAAATCATTTGCTTTGGTGATTTTAATGTTCACAGCTCCAGATGGCTTCCGTTTTCTAGTCACATGGACCCAGCTGGTTGAGATATTGAAGCTTTGCAATTACTAATGAGTGTGCTCAGATTGTTCCTTTACTTACCAGATACCAGACAATCCTAATCACACAGCCAATATGCTTGATTTTCTTTTCATAAACGACGAGTGAGTGGTGCTCTAGTCACTTCAGATCACAACTTGGTGATGCTATCTTCTCAATGGAGCTATTCTCTCGTGACTATTCTCAACCTCATATTGTTTGTCATTACAATAATGCTAATGCAAAATTCGATGATCTGCAAGATTTCTATTCTTCTTTTCCTTGGTTGGAAATCTTCAAGTCTTCTGATGTGTCAGTGAAATTATTCCTTCAGAAATTAAATTCTTTATTCTCCCCAACCTTAATCTTATCCTTTATTTAAACCTTGGTTTTCCAACTGATGTGCTAAGACTCTTCAAGATAACAATAACAATGTTGCATATCCCAATTGGTTTGTATCCAAAAATCCAGGTTCATTTCCTTTCTACACCAAATCTCGCAACAAAGCAGTTATTATTCACTAAAAACTAGATTTTGAACAGGCTATGAGTAGAAAACTTGCTTCTTTTTTAAGTGGTAGTCAAGTATTCTGGTCTCTTTTCAAAACTATTGCCTGAAACTATTGCCCATCTCTATTTCTGTCTCTGTCAAAACCACATGGTTCTATTGCCATTTCAGTCAAAAATAAAACTGACATGCTTTGTTAGACTTTCTTCTAACTCATATAGCGATAATCTTGGTAAACCACCTCCTACCATTCCCAGTATACTCCAATGAATGCCTACAGTGGTCTTCAGTTAAAAGGATATCAGAAGAATTTTGAAGTCTTGATGCCAAGAACTTGCCAAATGCCCTGATGGTATTTCTCGACTTGTTCTCAAAACATTCTTAAAATCAATTTTAAGACCTAAATATTTTGTCATTGTAACAAAAGGAATGGATTGATTATTAATCCTGATGACAGGAGGCGATAGAAAGAATGACCTTTAAAAACCATCATGCAAATTGATAGGTGAAATTTTCAGATTGCTAATACTTAGATCCAATTGTGGAAGTCAAGCAGAATTTTATTAGCTGTGGTTTCAATCTGAGTCCTGTAATTACCATAGAAAAACAGAGGAAGATTGTCAGCAAAAGCAAAGTGAAGAGTAAGATTTGTAGTCCTTTAAAAGACCAGTGGTTTAAAACTACGTTCCACAAAAAGGAGCAAAATAAGCTCTGGGGACAGCCACGAAATACTAGTCTGGTTATATGTGAAAGTTCGAAGCAACTGTGACAAAATGATTGGAGAATTAGTCCCAAAAAATTAAGTAAACCTGTTTTGCACACTGGAGAAGGTGAAGACTTTCGAGGATGCTCCCGGTGGGGATCAAAAGTGACCTCAAAGTTGATGAAAACAACGAGAGTAAAAGTAGGGAAATGAATTAAACTCACGAACTCAACCAAAGAATCCTCAGTACCTGGGGCTGGGGGAAACCAAATTGATTTTTAGCAAGACAATTATTTTTTAGAAACAAGGCAGAAAGTCTAAAGGAGAGGAGTCGATTTACCAGGCTTTTTCAATAAGGCAAATTTCCAAAATATAAGAAAAAAAAAACAGTCAAATATGGCATCAAAACTTGGACATTTATTGGGTTTAACTTTTTGAATTGCAGCCTTTAACCTCTCAAGAGTAAAATCCATAGACAAATCCAGTGAATACAAGGCATTAAGTTGTCATTAGGAAAAAGAGAGTCAAGAATGAAATTGATAGTACCATGCCAAGTAGTTGACTCATTATCATTAGAGATTACAGTGTTGTAAATAACTGGAGATATCAACCTGTTTCTTGCTATTTGCAAGTAGAGGCATATAATGCAAGAAAGCAAGCTTATATCGCATCAGCCAGAAAAAAAAAAAAAAAAAATTGTTCACCTCCACTACAGTTGTTGTTTCAGTGAATGTAAGGCTCAATCAGTGGATGTAACTTTACCAAGTCACATATATTTGTTTTTGCAGTTTACTTTGAACAGCCTCCCTTGATTCTGTCTCACAGACACCTTTATATCTCAAAAATCTGGCCTTCCAATTCAGTGGAAACTGGACATCGTCAAACTTTGGGAAAACTATATTGTTTTCCAGAACATAACAAGAGTATAAGTAGTGAGATGAATTAACCTCATGAACTCAATCAGAGCATCTCAATTATAGGCCTAAGAGACCTTGTAGAGTTGTTCTTCATCAGTATTCTCTCTAGTTTCTTCAACACACTCAAGGGGATGCTGAAAAACATCAATCTGGGGCATGAGTTCAAAAGGTCTTGACATAGACTTTGGCATCCCACAAACTGGTCACCTCAACCAGCACAACAAAACCAATAGGTTCTTAGAACCGAACTAGCACAGTTAATACTATCAATCAGGCCATCTTCTACAACACAGGTTCGGTGTTGGGCCCATTATTGTTTTGTATATTTATCAATAATATTGATGAAGGTATATCAGGTTTAATGCCCAAGTTTGCAGATGATACGAAGGTTGGCAGGGTTGTTAACGACAGTAAAGACAGTATGCTACTCCAATTGGATCCAGATAAGTTGGGAAAATGGGCTGAGAAGTGGCAACTGAAGTTTAACATTGACAAATGCAAAGTACTGCATATGGGGTGCAATAACCCAAGAGAAAAGTACCAACTGTGTGGTACTACACTCAGGGAAGTGGAAAGCGAAAAAGACCTGGGGTAATTGTGCAGTCAAATATGAAGTTCGCTGATCAGTGCAGACAGGCTGCCAGGGTAGGTCAATGGAGTCGTCAATGATATATAGGAATTTTGCTGGCAGGGACAGGAAGGTGATTATCCCGTTATACAAGGCAATGGTCAGGCCACACCTAGAGTAGCGTGTACAGGTCCGGAGGCCTCATTTTAGGAAGGATGTAGAGTTGCTAGAATGAGTACAAAGAAGGGCAACAAGGTTGGTGAGGGGAACAAAGGGGTGCTCTTACCAAGAAAGGCTTATGCTCTGCAAATTGCAGCATCTGGAGAGTAGGCACCTGCAAGGTGATCTGATTGAGGTGTATAAGGCCTTGAATGGTTGAGCAAGCTGAATGCTGATGGGATTCTTCCTCTTGCTCAGATTAAGAACCTGAGGGACACAGTTTCAAACTGAGGAAAGACAGTTGTATGATAGATGTGGGGAAATTTACCTTTAGCCAGTGGGTGGTTGATTGGTGGAACAGACTTCCATCTGTTGTTGTGGGAGTTGATAGCCTAAATAAATTTAAGGCTGAGCTGGACAGGCATTTGAAACAAATGGGAGGCGATTTTTTTTTTTTTTATTGGCTGATGCTGCATAAGTTTGCTTTCTTGCATCATATGCCTCTATTAATGCTAATGCTAACAGGAATTGCTAACATGTTCCTCACAATATTCCTGTAAAAATTTACAGATCCAGAAACAGAAAAATTTCTTCTTCAGCTTGAATGCCCCTTCAGTTGATATTCTAGTTCCATATGGGCAGTGATCTGAGGCAATCATTACCACACATATGATAACCAAGCAGGACTCAGGCGAGCTCTACAATCCTGAAATTGTTTTCAGCATTACATTGTTTGTTTGTTGTTAACTTTTAACTTGTTTCTTCAGTCTATTTGTGTTAGCCTTAATTTAAATGTTTTTAATGTGCTTTAATGTATTTTTTTTCATTGATAAAGTAAACCAGTACTGTTAACAAGTTCATGAAATGTTAATTTAATTTGATGGAGTCATTTAATTTCCTGGCCATTTATCATGTGTTTGGGCATTATCTCCAATGGAGATGCCTAAATTACTGTGTAATTTAGGCAGCAATAAAGAGCATGAGCAACACGTGGTTGGTAGTGCCGCTTGAAATCTTTCAATTAGTTTTAGTATTAGTAGTAGCAAATGATGGAAGAAAGCGAGCATATAGAGAAGTTGTAGGCAACCTGTGGCTCTTTAACTTTCAGCCCACATGAAGCACAATTTAAAATGGAATTAGAGGACTTAAAAATCAAGGACATATAGAGTGCAAGACTAAAATACCTTAAAACTGAAATTGAGGATTTGGCAAGGCAAAAGGCTGCCCTTGCAATACTACACAAATGTACAGTGATAGATGAGTTGAAAAAGCAAGACCAAATTGTGTTCGATGCTTGGAGTAGCTTACTGGACAAGTATATAAATTTGAAAACATTTGCGTTTGGACTTCTCTCAGTTTTTTGTTTGACCTATTTCTGCGGGAAAATATTTTCAAACATGAACTATATTAAAAATAAATCAAGAAACCGTCTGAACAATGTGAGTCTCTCACCATCTTTAAAGATGAAAATTGTGGCATACTTACCTGATGTTGAGAGACTCGCTCAAGAAGTTCAGCAGCAAAAGTCACACTAATTAGTACCTAACTGGATGTTTGTTATGCTTTTTCAGTATTAATAATATTTCAATATACAAGTGGAACTTCTCTATTACGAACTTCTATTTAACAAATTTCTCTATATTACAAATTTTTTTGCAAAACATTGCACCTTGAAACGAAATTACATGTAAAAGTACCCCATATAGCTAAGTGTTAGTCTCTCAATAACGAATTTTTAAAAAAAATTAGTAAAAGCATTTTTGAAGATTTCAAGCATTTACTGCTAAACAGCCGCTCAAATATACGGCCCCCTTCCCTCCGAATTATGCATTAGCATCTGGAATTAATCATCCTTTTAGTGAATACTTGTGGCCACTGATGCCCATAGGATGGTCTTTGTTTCATTTTTGTTACAGTTATAAAACCAAATGGGTTTCTTAAAAGTGGTCATAAACTTCACAATAAATAGAGTGGATTTGTAAATTGATGTTGGCTCAGGGGAAAACGAAATTCACTGCGGTAAACCTTTAGCGTGCTGCGGCGGCAATACATAGAATGCTACCATAGTCGGATTTTAGTAATGCCTACTGAGTGACATTCGCTTCTCACCTCAACTGTACCATGTGACCTTCCTGTCAATCATTATATGATATGTTTGTTCTCATCTAACTGGACTTCCAGTATATGGTTTTCATGAATTTTTTTTTTTTTTTTATCTCGTTCTGTTAGAACAATTTGTCATGAATCACATAGGCTATATGCTCTTGTATTTTTTTTTTTTTTCTGAAAAGTAACATACAGCGTACATTAACCATAAATTTTCTTTTGTGTATATATGAATGAAAGCAGAATAAAAGAAATTCACAAAGTCGTATTTCTTCAAAGTGATTGATAAGAAAGGTCATGTGATACTGTTGAATTGGCAAGTGAACGTCATTGAGCAGGCTGTACTAACAATTCACTATATGGCCAGCGCACGAAGTTTGCGGTGTGTGTATCAGCAAGAGCTGCAGTCGAGTAATTTTGACAATTGCGGAAACAATGTTGAAGAGAAAGTGTTTAAGTATTAATGATAAAGTAAAGATTCTTCATGATATTGACCCGGGTTTTAAGAAAAAAGATGTTGCGGAGAAATATGGCATACCTGCAAGCAGCTTATCTACGATTTTAAAAATTCGAGAATAAATTTTAAATGCAATGAAGGAGGAGCAGACAAGAAGCGAATTAAGTTGTGTATATACGAAGATGTTGATAAAGCTGTTCTAAAATTGATGCAAATGACATGTGAAAAGAATATACCAATATTGGGTCCAATAATTAAGCAACAAGCTCTGAAATTTGCACAGTCCCTTGGACATACAGAATTTAATGTGAGCACTGGGTGGCTAGATAAATTTAAGAAGCGCCACAGAATTGTGGAGAAAGTGTTAATGTAAGCGAAGAAGATTGCAACAGTTGGAGGAACAATACCTTGAAGAAGATTTTGGAAGAATATGAACCTAAGGATGTTTTTAATGCTGATGAAATGGATTTATTCTTTAAATGTTTACTGAATAGAACACTTGCTTTTAAGGATGATAAATATTTTGGCGGAAAACAAAGCAAAGAAAGAATCACTGTGCTAGTTGGGGCAAATATGACAGGAAGTGAAAAATTAAGACTTTTAGTCATCGGAAAGTCAAAAAACCCAAGATGTTTTAGAGGCACAATATCTTTGTAAGTTGACTACACCTTTAATAAAAAAGCATGGATGACAAGTGATATCTTTGAAGATTGGATATTAAAACTAGACAGGCATATAACAAAAGAAAAAAGGAAAATCGTGTTGGTAACTGACAACTGTCCGGCACATCCTGCCAGTATTTCTGCCAAACTTAAAAGTGTGAAGTTGTTTTTACCACTAAACGTAACTTCAAAACAGCCAATAGAATAGACCAAGGCATTATTAAAAATTTTAAATTTCATTATCGAAAGAGAATAATAATGAAGACTGTCAATGCGTTATCAGAAAATAGAAACTTAGAGGTTACAATTAACCTTAGAGATTGCATCTCTGAACTGGCAAAAGTTTGGAAAAACGATGTCACTGAATACAGAAGTCGAACAATAACTGGACGAACAAGATGAATTGCCCCTTTCACAACTGAAAAACTTTTGGACATTATTACAATTATCCGGAAACCGAAAATGAAATAACACTGGATAGCTATGTTTATGTAGATCAAGATCTGACTACAACAGAACATCCAAATGAAGATGAAATACTGCTGAACAGTGTTAGATGCAACCATGATCACGAAGAAATTAACGATTACACTGAAGACACATCAGAACAACCCGTAGAAAAGCCAACTCGCGAAGAAATGATTAACGCTTTTAAAATGGTTCATATGGGTCTACAGGTTTGTAAAAATATTCTTGATAATGTTTTTAATGCTCTGAACAAATGTGAGGTTTTCTTTGAGAATCAGACATTTTTTAATTGTACTGTGCAAACGAAAATTACAGATTTTTTTAATTTGTGATACTTACCGGCGAAAATTGTGTAAATGTAATTTAAATAAGTGTTTTTGAAATAAAATACATTAAACATAAATGTAGATTCATTTTCGAATAAAATAACAATTTTTAATAAAAAAGATATTCTCTGTATAACAAAATTTCTCTACAGCGAATTTTTTCGCTGGATTTATCGAATTCGTTATAGGGAAGTTCGACTGTATATATATTTTTAATAAACAGCTTCCTACTCTATTCCATTTCTTAAAAAACTCCCTCCTCCCCCAGCTTGAGGTGAGGTGTGGCTCTTTGGATTCTTTCTTTTTTAAAATTAGATAAAAAATGGCTCTTCACTCAAAAAAGGTTGCTGACCCCTGATATAGAGCATTGGAGAAAAAAAAAAAAAAAAACCCACTTCACCCATCTTCATCCCCTCTAAGAATTTGCCTATTTCTTCCTTGGATTTATTCAAGCTATCCCACTTCCACAACAACAACAGTTGAAAGGTCATTCCAACAATGAATCTATCCTGAAACCATGCTTCCTCAATTTGAATTTATGCCTCATGTATGTAGTCTCAGAAAGAGACTACACTGTCAAAGAACCTCATGCAAGTCTACTTCATTTTTCACTATGCTGAGTGTAGTACCACACATTTGGTATGTTAATCTGTAATTACAACTACCCATATGCAGTACATTGCATTTACTATGTAATGCCTTTTAAAGAACACATACAACAGAGTTCAAATAATTTTTCAGTGCAATCTTCATAATACCATTAGAAATATATACATACTGGACAAAAAAAATCGAATTAAGACGTCAGAGACAGAAGAAATGTAAATAAATGTGCAGAAGGTTATGCAAACAGATGCAAAGAAAACTTTGATGTGGGTTTGTTTGTTATTTGGTTTTTAGGAGCATTAGCAACTAAGACCATATTGCTCTGGGGATATGCGGTGGTCATTCTCTGACCTTTTCGCATTCTCCGTATTTGGTGGGCATGGGCTCGAACCCCGGTCTAATCAAGAAGCATGTACTACGCACTGCTGCTCCTGTCCACCTGGCTATGGAGGCGCCACTTCGATGTGGGGTGATGATGTTTTGCTTCAAAGCATAAAGATCTATCAGACTTGAAAAAGGTCATATCTGTGTACATGTTTAGCAGCAGCCAAGATTAAAAAAACGAAAGACAGTTTCTCAAAAGCTTTTGAGGCAATCGTACATTTCTGTCGCATAAATGCGGCAGAAAAACAATGCTTCAAAAGTGAGGCTATCATACTCTAGGGAGGCCTGTATGGAAAAATGGTACATCCAGTTTGCAGCAAATTACTGCCCCATTTCAATCTGTACTATACGTAGGGAATTGAAGAAACTGGGTACTATAAGTTGCCTGCCTATTCAGAAGCAACTTGTTTCAGAGAAAAACAGAAAAATCTGCTTGTAGTGGTGGTGAGATTGTTATGATTGGAGAGTGGAACAATGTAAGAAAGTTGGAGTCAGATGAATCATGATACACTTTGGTTTGCACTGATGGTTGGCAGAGAGTGTGTCGAGAACCTCATGAAGCAATGGATCTATCTAGTCTGATAGATCACATGTTAAGACAATCCAAGCATCTGGATATGGTATCATGGTATGGGGAATGTTTTGTTAGCAGGGACTGGGTCCATTGATACCGGTGGAAGGTCAAATGTTATCCAGAGAGTACCTGGATTTAGTGTCAGAACTGCTGCACCCTGCAATGTTATTACACTTTTATCCCAAAGGAGATGGCCACTTTAGGTATGACAATGCAACAGTACATTTGTACAAGAATGGTTCAGAGAGCATGACATAGATTTCCTCCATCTTTCCTGGCCCTCACATTCACTGATCTCAATCCTATTGAGAATGTGTGGGATATGCTGGAGAGCTATTCAACATTGAAGTCCTCTACCTTTAACTTTATTGTAGCTATGTAATATTTTGCTAGAAGAATGGTTACAATTTGCTAGAAGAATGGTTACAAAATACACTAAAATATCTTACAGAATCCACATTGCACTGCACATTTTGCTGTTATTCAAAATAAAGGTGGCCCAGTTCAATACTGAATTAAGGTTCATATTTTTTTGGCCAGTATAAAAACTTGCATGTGCTGCTGTTTCAATATATACACACACCTGCCTAAAGGTTTGGAATCACACTTCGTTTTTATTAATTTTCAAAGTTTTATTAAATTAGGACCAACTTGTTTACCAATTTTTATTAAAATATTTTCTATTATGTATAGAAATTAAAAAACGTAAATAATATCTAAGAAATTTCCAAAATATTCCAGAAAGGTGTGGAAGACTCTTGAATGTGATAGAATGTTATAGATGATTTTAGAATATTCTAGAAAGTGGGAGTACTATTTCAATATTAGAGAAGAGGTGATTCTGGAGTGTTTTGTAATAATATAAATTATTACAAAACATTAAACACATTATAAAATGTGTTTACTAACATAAAATCTAAAACACATCATTCAAAAGGAGTTTGGTGTAAGTTGTGTGTGTTTTCTGATATACATGGAAAGAACTAAGGAACTGAATGTTGTGCCTCCGTAGCCAGGTGGAAAGGAGCAGCAGTGTGTAGCACGTGCTTCTTGATTAGACCGGGGTTCGAGTCCGTCACCACCAAATACGGAGGATGCGGAAAGGTCAGGGAATGACCACCACATATCCCGGAGCAATATGGCCTTAGTTGCTAATGGTCCTAAAAAAAAAAAAAAAAACATAACAAATAACTGAGTGTTGAAAAAAGAAGTGCCGTTATAATTCTGTATAAAGAAAGTTATTCCATCAGAAGTATTGGCAAAATACTAGGTGTGTTTAAAGCACTACAAACTACCATTCAACGATTCAAGGAGAATGCAATTTAAAGGACAAACCAAGATCAGAATGACCATGCATAAAAACAGAAGCACAAGATAAGACCATAACACTGATTTCTAAATGCAATTGACAACTAATCGCATCTGAAATCTAAGTTGAGTTAAAAAAAAATTTATATTACAACAAGACAATGAGCAGAAGCACAGCTCTAAACAGTGCAGGGACTTTTTAGCAACCAAACAACAGGAGGGGGTATTGCAAATTATGGGGTGGCCACCCCAATTGCCTGAGTTAAACCCAATTGAGCTTTTATGGGATCATCTAGACTGTCAAGTCTGTTCATCTTCACAAAATTTATGGGGAACCTTGCAGATCATTGCTTGGAATAACATTAGTCAAGACACTATTATAAAATTAATTGCCAGAATGCTACATCTGTGTAAGGCAGCGATAAAATCTTCTGGAAGATATTTTGATGAAAAATTTCAATATATTTTTAATTTTCAATATTTCAATATTTTTTGCTATAAATATTTGAATGGTTAGTAAAAAATCTTAAAACACTTTATTGTTTTTTATATTAAACTTTCCACTGTCATAACCAATTTCAAAAAAATTAATGTAAACTGTTGTCATAAATGCTGCGATTCCAAGCTTTTAGGTGGGAGCGTAAGTACCATAAGCCTGATCGACATCTAGTTTTAATCAAATTACTTCCAATGAAAAAAATCTGTTAATTAATGATAATTGAATAAATAAACAAACAACAGATAAATGATTACTGTTCTTTATCACATCCATAAAGATGCATTTCTTTTATTGTTCTTCTTTGCCAAAAAAAAATTTTAAAAATCAAAGTAATCATTTATATATTTTTATATACTCCAATTCTGGTCATTTACAATAACACAAGTTGCCACATTGCTTATAAATTTTCCATGCTTCATGCATTTCATTAGTAATCATCTGAGTTCTGCTGAGGCTTGTTTCATCACAGTGTTTATCACAGTTCCAACGATCATCCTGATAATAGAGTAATATTATGTAATTTGTGCAATTCTCATTTCAAATAAAAGTTTCTAGTAAAATTTAATTATTTGAGCAAAAAAAAAAAAAAGCTGCCTGACTTACTAATTATATCTAGAAACTATGGTATTAACATAAGCATGAAAATATGCTGACAGAGAGGGATGGGGAGGGCATATATATCTAGTAAAACCTCAAATATCTGATAAATTTTACTATTAAAATAAAAGCTAAAAAATTTAGCACTTTTTGAAAATTTTAAAAAATAATGATACAACATAATTTAGAGCTAAAGCCTCAGGTTACAAAAGAAGCTCACTTATGTACAAAATTAGTACAATAGCATCATTTCTGTATGCAGCAAACTACTTAAGTAGTTACGAATTGGCATCATTTAAGTATATCTCATCTTGCGAATACCTTCACAACAAGTAATCAAGATATTGCACTACCTTGAATAAGTAAAGCTTCACCATAGGAGAAGACTATTGTTATTTATACTTGGCAGATACCACCACCACCCATACGGCACTGTTTCGGAGCTTACTGGCTCCTCATCGGTGAGTGGGCAGGTACCCTTCACAACCCAGTAGTGAAGTATAACTCCTAAATATGAGAGATGCCTGATGGTGTAAGGTAATTTAGATTACAACATAATTTAGGGAGCAGATTATGAAAGAGGTTAACTTATGTAGTAGTTAGTGCAATAGTATCATTTAAGTACACTGAGTGGACAGAAATCATGGGATACCTACCTAGTATCAGGTAGGTTGACCTTTTGCCCAGATAAGGGCAGTCACATGGCGAGGCATTGAGGCTACTAGTTTATGAAAGCATTCCACAGGTATTTCAACCCATGCTTGCAGCACTGCTGTCCATAATTCCATCGCATTCCTGGGGGGAGGATCAAAAGCTCGAATAGACCTTTCCACAGCATCCCAAAGATGCTCCACAAGGTTCATGGGCGATGAACGGGGAGGCCATTCCATGGTCGTAAAATCTGTGGAATGCTCTTCAAACCATGTTCTAGTCATTATGACTCTGTGAGGAGGCAGGCTGACCTGCTGGAAGAGTCCATTACCCTGTGAGTGCACAATGATCATGAAGGGATGCAGATAGTCTGTAAAGATGGACATGTAACCTGGACCGTTCAGAGATGCATCTAGATGTACCAGAGGTCCCAATGTGTACCAGTTGAATGCACCCCAGACCAGATCATCCACCTGCCTGAACAGTTTCTTTGTTGACATGGTGGGAGCATAGCTTTGTGGGTCTGCGCCAGATACGCACCCTGCTGCCTGCTTGGAATAACTGGAAATGGGACTCAGGAGACCTGTCTCCAATCATCTAAGGTCCAGTGCCAATGTTCTTTCTCCCAACTGAGATGTAGAATCCTGTGTCGTGGTGTTAGCAATGGGACTCTGGTGGGCTGGCAGCTCCCATAACTTATTGCGGCTAATGATTGCCTGATGGCCTTGGTAGAGACATTTCTGGCACCTCCCTCGTTGAAGTCGCCACTGATTTGTGCTAGTGTTGTTCTCCAGTTGGCTGAAACAATGCCAGACAGACATCGATGGCCATATTCATCCACAACCTTTCTCTGCCCACAGCACTTTCCATGATGAAATGTTATTACGGAAATGGCTCTTGATACTGTCGAATGATGATTGGGCAAATTCTGTACCACCTCCGCGATAGAGTGACTCATGCATCGGACACCCACTTTCATCCCTCTTTCAAAGTAGGTTAACTCATGATGTTTATCCATACTGACATCAAATTACTGTCTATGTGAATGCAGTGTACTTATATACATGCCAAACAGTGGCATGTATATAGGTAGTTTGTCCACTAGTAAGAGGGGTGATGATGTTAGTTATCCGATGAATTATTATTATAATTAGCCATATGATGCAAGGAAGCCTGAGGCTTTTGCTGCACCAGCCAAAAAAAATTTGAGTTACCCTGAGAGAGAGAGAGAGAGAGAGAGAGAGAGAGAGAGAGAGAGCGAAAACAAGGGTCATCACCAAGAAAGAGAAGAATGATGATATCCAGCTAGGACCCTGGGTGTACCAAGCCCATACTCACCAGATGTGAGCCCCTGGAGTTAATTCTGTCCTTTCAGTGTATATCTCATATTGTGAATATCTTCACGAGTTACCATGATATTACACTACCTCCAGTGCAATATTGTAGTGCTTCACCATTGTTAGCGTTAATAACATAAGACTATTGTTACTAATTTTCAGCAGAACCACCACCACGGTACCCACCGATGAGGAGTCATTAAACTCGAAACGGTGGCATATGGGTGGTGGTATGTGCCAAGAATAAGTAACAATAGTGTTCTCCTATGGTGAAGCATTACTTATTTGAGGTAGTGCAATATCATGGTAACTCATTGTGAAGATATTCACAATATGAAATATACTTAAAGGATGCCAATTTGCAACTTCTTAAGTAGTTGGCTGCATACAGAAATGAGGCTATTGCACTAACTCATATGTAAGTTAACCTCTTTCGTAACCTGAGGCTCTAGCCCTAAATTACCTTACATCATCAGGCATCTCTCATATTGTTTTTTTTTTTTTTTTTTAGGAGCATTAGCAACTAAGGCCATATTGCTCCGGGGATATGCGGTGGTCACGGGCTCGAACCCCGGTCTAATCAAGAAGCGTGTGTTATGCACTGCTGCTCCTGCCCACCTGGTTACGGAGGGGCCCTCCCATATTGTGGAGTTATACTTCACAACTGGGTTGTCATCACTGCATCAATGTTGAAAAAAAGCGAATTTGAATTTGAAAGTGTCTACAATTCTGCCCAGACACAATAGGAGGGAGTTTATGATGAGAGCCTTGTTGATCAATTAGGCCCTGGAGAGATTGTGTAAGGCTCAAGAGGTAGAATTTTTCTCAGCCCCGTCTGTGCTTGTTAACAGGAGAGACTGCTTCTACAGGGATGGGATACACTTAAACAGGAAGTTGCAAGAATATTTGCTGATGCTATCAAGGCAGAGTTATTTGGTTCGGAAAACTGCTAACTTGAGAGGATACAAGGACACTAGCAGATTAACAGTAGCCGCTGGCAGAGGTGAAAGTGATTCCTGCACTGCTTCTATTGAAATGCAATTGAGCAGTAGCCGAAAGCAAGGCAATGGCGATTTCCAGGACTGCTGGGAGTCATAGTGGAACAAGTAAATACATAGGCAGTGTTAGGGTAACTAAAAGTAGAAACAGGTGTATGCATACTTGTGTGTACACCAATGCTAGGAATATAGTTAATAAATTTGATGAGCTTGAAGTGCTAGTCAAGGCATCAAAGGCAGATGATGGGATATCAGAGACATGGTGTCACACAGACAGGACTGGAAAGGAGGAGGAGGAGTTATGCTGTTAGTTAAGAAACACAAAATCTAAGGAAGTGCATCCAATTGATGTTGGTGGACAATGCAATGTTGAGTCTGCTTGGTGTGACATAAGCACTGGGAAAGGGAAAATGAGAGTAGGTGTGTGTTATAGGCCTAATGAAACTGATGAGTATAATGAGCAATTGTGCAGAGAAATAGAGTGGCCCAGTAAATCAGAGTGTCTTATAATGACGGATTTTAATTTTCCAGAGATTGACTGGAATTTGTGGGTTGGTCCTCATACACTATTTATAGTGATGAAATGTTAAATCATACCAGTGTTTTGAATGGTATGAATGGTTCAAAGATGGATGTGAGGATGTTTGTGATGACCCAAGAAGTGGGTGTTGATCAGCTTCTCAAAATGAGAACAGAGTTGCAAAAGTTTGGAAACTTGTGGCAATAAATTGTTGTTTGACCCTTGGAATGATGACTGATAAGTAGGATATGAATTAGGAGACAATTTGTCAAATTCTGCATGAAGATTTAGGGGGGAGGAGTTTGCAAAATCTGTGCTACACAGCCTTGCGGATGAGCAGAAGCAACAAAGAGTGTCATCATGTGAAGACTTCATCCAGATTTGTGAAAACAATCCTAATTTACTTGACTGTATTGTCAATGGAGATGAGTGTTCGGTGTTTCAGTATGACACAGAGACAATGTGTCTGAGCATACAGTAGACTACAAAATTATCACACAGGCCCAAAAGGTTTTGCTTACAGAAGTCCAGGATCAAGATGATGCTGATTGTGTTTTTCGACACGGGGTGTGATTTACAAGGAATTTGCACCTGAAAGGGTGAGAGTCAATGTCGAGTTTCAAAGGTGCTTTAAAGACTACTGAAGTGCATTTCCCAGGTGAGGCTGCAATTTTGAGAGAAAGGCAGCTGGTTCTTGTTGCACAACATGGCCCCTGTCCATTCCACACTTCTTGAAAACATTTCTGATGAAATATGGCACTGTACAGATCAGCCATCCACGGTGAAAACTGCCATCAAAGGAAAGTGATTTCAGGATGTTGAGGACATAAAAAAAATTTTCAAGGGATGCAAAGAAAAACAGCAAAGAGTTCTTTACTTGTGTAAACTCTAGAAGGAAGGGGATGAATCAGATTGGTCCACTTGATATCGATGGTTCAACTGTTGATGATTCTGCTCAGGTAGCTAACAAACTAAATGAATATTTTGCATCGACATTCACACATGAGGAGTTATTCGGCAAGGAGAATGCCAGAGGTGTATTCAACTCTGGCAGTAAGCTAGATAATCTTGTAATAACTGAGAGTAAAGTTTTTGTTGAAGATAAACACAAGAAAGGCACCTGGGGTGGATGGGATCTATCCAGTTATATTAAAGGAGGCAGCAAAGGAAGTAAGCAAACCCTTAGCCATAATTATGAGAGCTTCCCTGGACTCAGGGGAGGTATCCATAGACTGGAGATGTGCAAATGTGACCCTAATTCACAAAGGAGGATCAAAGGCTGACACAAGTAATTATAGACCAGTGAGTTTAACTTCTGTTCCAGGAAAATTAATGGAGGCACTGGCTAAAGAAGCACTGCAGGATCATCTAGACAAGACTTCAGTTATAGCTCAGACACAGCATGGTTTTGTTAAGGGGATGTCTTGCCTGACCAATTTGATTGGATACTATGATGCAGTCACAAAAGAACTGGATGCAGGGAATAACTTTGATATTATATACTTGGATCTTAGAAAGGCTTTTGATACTGTTGCAAATGGAAGACTACTGCATAAATTGGAGCAGTGTGGCATTGGAGGCAAATTGCTGCTATGGATAAAGGGGTGGTTGAGGAGGAGAAGACAGAGAGTGGTGATCAATGGACACTGCTCATCGTGGACTAATGTTATCAGTGGAATCCCTCAGGGTTGAGTGTTGGGTCCATTATTGTTTTCTGTGTTTATAAACAATATTGATGATGGTATATCGAGCTTAATGTCCAAGTTTGCAGACGATACAAAAGTTGGCAGGGTTGTTAAGGACACTACTGACACTATGCTGCTGCAACAGGATCTGGAAAGGTTGAGCAGATAGACTGAGAGGTGGCAAATGAAGTTTAACATTGACAAATGTAAAGTACAGTCAGTCCTCGTATAGCACGATAGTTGTGTTCCTAGAAACCCTTTTGCAATGCAAAATCGTGAATATAAACAACAGGCCCTATGGGAAAAATAGGGTTAGGTGCCGACCACCCAAGACTGAACACACATTTGTAATCATAACATTACCAAACATAATAAATTATCGTAATAAAATACTTACGTATTTTATTACGACTATTACATATTAAATATTTCTAATTCTTTTGCTTCTATCGTAAGCAAACTTGTTTTTTGTTTCTTTTTCTATCCAAACAGATGACAGCCGTTCCATCTCTTCCAATTCTTTGTGTCTTAATCTAATGGATTTTAATTACACTTTGAGTTTTTCCTGCTATGAAAGTTGTTTTTATTTTCTCTGCTTTCTTTTTAATTCTCGGCGTTGCCTCATTTAGGTCTCTAGCACGTGAAATATCACACGGTCTTTCATTTCGCTCAAAGCGTTTGACAATTTCATATTTTTTCTCTATTGACAGAGGCAGACTGGCCATAAGCCTTACCGGGGAAACCCCGGTGGGCCGGAGGCCGATGTGATTTTGGCCATAAACCATAGTATGAGGCCATTACAAATTTTCCTGGGTAAGAATTTTTGACCCAGTCCGCCTGTTTATCGATATTGCTTTTCTTTTCCTCTCTGAATCTGCAGTGTCTTCACCAGGACGCTTCCTTTTCACACCTTTTAAGTATTTTACTCATTTTTAGGGAATAAAGCACAATTACAAAACGAGGAGGCACGCTTGATACACATAAACAAAGCTGCACGCGTGTAGCAACTGAATAAACAACACCGTAAAGGCAGAGATACACTATTAACACCTCACATTTTACTAAAGCACATTTCAAGGGGTTACTACCATAAAACAATAAAAACAATTTCCAGTTGTGATTCTGCTAGTGGAATCTGTTATAAACTGGTAGTGAACTCGATCTAATTGCATTTGTGATTATACCGATAGCTGGAATTGTGTCGGTTTTTACGTTATTATGGTGAAATGTGTTTTCCCTTCACCGATATAAAAAACATAAATACATTTTCAGAATCTTCTCTTCATTCCTATCGTGTTGCGTTCGGTTGGGGTGATTCTGCGTTCGAATGCCATTTCTTGTAAACAGAAAGGCGAATCATGCATAAGCGAATTCGGTTCGTGTTATATAAGATATCGTTCCCCCATTTATAAATCGTGTATGATCGAATTCATGTAGGGTAAACACGTGTTATACGAGGACTGACTGTACTACATATGGGAAACAGCAACCCCAGAGCAACGTATCAACTCTATGGTACTACACTGACAGTGGTAGAGAATGAAAAGGACCTGGGGGTAATTGTGCAGGCAGATATGAAGTTCTCTGAGCAGGCAGACGGGCTGCAAGAGTAGCTCATGGTGTCTTGGCAATGATATACAGGAATTTTTCTGGCAGGGATAAGGAGGTGATTATTCCCTTGTATAATAACGAGGTGATTATTCCCTTGTATAATAACGAGGTGATTATTCCCTTGTATAATAACGAGGTGATTATTCCCTTGTATAAGGCAATGGTCAGGCCACACCTTGAGTACTGTACAGGTCTGGAGGCCTCATTTTAAGAAGGATGTAGAGCTGCTGGAACGAGTACAGAGAAGGGCAACAAGGTTAGTGAATGGAACAAAGGGTTGCTCTTACGAAGAAAGGCTTAAGTTTTGCAAATTACAGTGTCTGGAGACTAAGCACCGGCGAGGTGATCTGATAGAGGTGTATAACGCCTTGAATGGTTTGAGCATGCTCAATGCCGATGGGATTCTGCCTCTTGCTCAGAATAATAACCTGAGAGGGTATAAATTCAAATCGAGGAAAGACAGATGTAGGATAGATATCCGGAAATTTACCTTTAGCCAGCGTGTAGTTGGTTGGTGGAACAGACTTCCATCCCTTGTTGTGGAAGTTGATAGCCTAAATAAATTTAAGGCTCAGCTAGACAGGTATTTCGAACGAATGGAGGGGTGAAATAGAAGTTTTTTTTTTTTTTTTTTTTCTGGCTGATGCTGCATAAGTTTGCTTTCTTGCATCATATGCCTCTACTAATGCTTATTCTAAAACTGCCAAATTGAACATCATCTCGTTGGAAACCTTCACTAACTTCTTCCAGAAAAACAGTGTATTCAATTAGGTGGTGATTATATTGATTAAAAATAAAATCATTTTTATGTTCCTTCACTTTGTGTTATTTTTATCGCACCAGTCCAAAACTTTATTGCCACAGCTCATATATATTAATTTACTCATTAATTTTCTTAAGTAGAAAGTCAGTCTCTCTTTAAATATGAGATTTCAACAAACAGAGTACAGAAACTCCCTGACTTATGTAATACTAGATTTTCGGAAATTTGACTTTATATAAGTTTTTGCCACCCGGTACAAACTGAAAAAAATATGGAAATGTATTTTGCATCTGTAGGAATAAATGGGGGTATTGTAAAAATATCGTAATGTGAATCCAGTAAAACATTGGGATTTTTTTTTTTGGTTTTGTTTTTTGTAATTCGTTCCAAGTGCTTGGAAGTTGAAAATTTTGCCATATTACTAAGCTATTTATCTCTCTAAAAGGTCATATTTATAATGGAAATTGTGCTACACTTTCATCATTATCATATGTACCCATTATACGAATCAATTTTGAACGCCTTTATGACATTTTTCTAAAACACATTTCTGGAGGTCACTACCATAAAACAATAAAAACAATTTGCACTTTCTGGTTTATTGGTCTTTTCTGTTAGCGCAATCTATTATAAACGGGTAGTAAACTCGATCTTATAGCATTGTGATAATCCTGATAATTGCAATTGTGGGTTTTTAAGTAATTATGGTGAAATGAGTTCCCCTTCATTGAAATCTTCAACCATAAAAAAATAAATAAATTTTCAAAATCATCTCTTCATTCCTATTTACGTATTATAATGGTGTAAGGAAAGCGACCAATGGAACGTGTAAGTGGTGGCACTGCTAGGAAATGAAACAAAACTGATTTAGAAATGAAGATGATTAATTAAAAAGTACGAAGCAGGACAAAGTTTGTCATATATTGCAAGGAATTAGGTCTTGCTGATACTACAACAGCGAATACTATTTTAAAGGACAGTGCACATGTCCTTTAAAATAGTATAAAAGAACATGTCAAAGGATCAATGCACTTAAGATCAACAGTGATCACAAAACAGAGTTCAGGTGCTATGTTGAAGATGGAAAAAGCTATTAATATATGGATGGAAACTCAGATTCAGTCACATTCAGTCCCTTAGTATAATGGCCATTCAACCAAAAGCAAGAAGTATTAATGAAGATAATAAGGATAAATACGGTGAACCCCAAGCAAAGTTCATGGCAAGCAACAGGTGGTTTAATAGGTTCAAGCATCGCACTGGTTTCCAAAACATTAAAGTATGCGGTGAAGTCACCAGTGCTGATTTGTGATGGGTTGGAAAAAATTATTGATGAAGGCGGCTAATTCAACACAGCAAATTTTTAATGTTGACAAGACTGCTCTATATTGGAAAAAAATGCGGGATCGAACGTACATTGCCAAAGAGGAAAAGACAATGCCAGGTTTCAAGGCTTCAAAAGATATGGCCACGCTCTTGCTTGGGGCTAATGAAGTGGGAGATTACAGATTAAAACCGCTGCTTGTGTACCATTCTGGAAATCCTCGTGCATTTAAGGGCATCAATAAAGCCACCCTACCCATGTATTTCCGATCAAACCAGAGAGAGCATGGATAACAATATCTCTCTTTGAGGATTGGTTTAAATGCTGTTTCCATTCCCAGGTTTAAAAATATTTTTAAAGACAATAACGTTTTTAAGATTTTTGCTTCTATTAGATAATGCTCCTGGACATCATATGCATCTAGATGATTTCAATTAGGGCTTGCATAAAACCGAGAAATTTCAAAACCGAGTTTAACCGAAGTTTACTCATAAAACTGGTTTTAAAACCGATTTTCTCAGACTTAGGGAAAATAATTAAAAGCTTATAACACAGGTATTTATTTTATCTTGGGTAGATTGTACAAATCGTAATCAAATCTTTTAAACAAAATCTATCACTTCATAAAGTAAAAAAAAATTAAAAAAATTAAAATGCTCCAAAAAAGTAACCAGCTTGAGATTATACAAAATTACAAATTGTATTCAAATCCTTTGAATAAAAACTATCTTCTCGTATAGTAAACAAAAAAATAATAAGCCCTATAATAATAATAATAATAATAAATAAATAAAAATAATGTGAAAAAAAACAGCTTAAATATTTGTAAAATACTTTACAAATAGTAAAGTATTTAAAAATAAATACTTTATTATTTATTGCTCAGCTTTTTTCTGAAAATGATCCTTAAAAAACACAGTATATTAATCATTTTTCCTGATAGACTTGACCTTATTTTTGTGTTAAAGAGACCAGTGATCGAAAACACTCTCTCAGATTGGACATTTATTGGTTTAATGGTCAGCAGTGCTCTATAAACTTTCTCCAGCTTTTCACTTCTACTGCTAGTTGCCTCCAAAATTTTAAATTCTTTGCTGATTTCCAATTCACTCGGATATTTTGAAGGCTCTTCAGTTAATCTCTTTATTACACTATCATACTCTCGCACGAGTGTATCTCCAACATCGGAACTAGATGAGTCTTTGTTTTCTTCTAAAAGAACAGTTCGTTTATTTTCAGTTTCTTCATTCAACGATAAGACTCCTTCGGAATGTTTTGCAAATAATCTCTGATAAATCTCTTCAGCATGCTTTTTCAAAACTTGCTTACTTGTAAAATCAAAAGTTCTTGAACCTGAATCTTCTTTCCTAAACTTTTTGGGATTGTGTAGATAGCTCAGCAAAGCCACAGTTGGGCAATTTCGTCTTGCATTGTAATGCTGCAAAAGGCTTTGGTGAAACTTTAAAGCAAATGGGTTTTCTGCTGTATCAAGCTTAGCAAGCAGAAATTCTATTAAAGACTCTGCTTTAAGTAAGTCTGTATCTTCTGAGGTTATAGCCTTCAAAATCATTTCAACTGGTCGCAAAGTTTCACATAGCAATTCAAGTGTTTTCCTGTCATCGTCAAACACAGCTTCAGTTGACAGTACTGCACATGGAGCATTTGGAATACAATTTTTCAATTTAAAAAATCTCTCAATCATATAGAATGTGCTATTCCATCTAGTCTTGCAATCTAATATAAGTTTATATTCTTTCTCATTAAATTTTGCTTTAACAAAATTTTGTAATATGTCATTTTTGATAGGTGATTTTCGAAAAAGCTTGCAAATTTTTCTGACTTTGTTAATAGTTTGTGCAATATTGGCCATTGGACTGAAGAATAAATGAGCTCATCGGTAAAGTCGGTTTGATAAAGCATGCCTTGCTGTCTTTCTTCAACTTCTTCATCATCACTACTTTCTTCATTATTTTCATTTTCTTCATTGTCTTTGGGAGACTCAGAGACTGTGGCACCATAATTGATTGCTTTTTCATAAAGTACATCTATAACTGACAGATGTATACAATGGGCTATACATTGTTGATGATTAGGCGTAATTTACTTGCCAAACTTAATCATCATTGCTGCTCCATCGGTGGTGCAGGCAACAATATCCTCATCCAAGTTCAAACAAAATTCCTTCAAGTGTCCATTCGCAATTTGCTCAGTTCTTCTGCTATCAAGTGAACCATTAATCTCAATAAGACCTAACGACCAACGATTGTCTTTTCAGTGCACATTTATATTCATATACCTTTTATTTTGTATAGACGTATATTTGTCTAGAGTCAATGAATACCGTGCACCCAAAACCAATGAATTTTTGAAATGCTGAATGAGTTCTTCTTTCTTAGTTTTATAATAATTCAAAACCATATTTTTAATTCCATTCACTGAGGCTGGTGGTAATTTATCGTATTTATTTCTCTGAAGGTGAAGGCTTGATTGTATAAACTCACTCTTGGCAATTGAATTAAAAGAAAATCCATCTAAAGCAGCTAATTTTGAAGTCTCTTTTTTCATAGATTTTTTAATGATAAAGTTTTCTAATGTTCTTACGGGAGGTTCACTGTTATCTTGTTTAATGTCAATCTGATGCATTTTCTTTAAATGCAACATCAAAGATGATGTACATCCTCCAGACGACTTCATTATCTTCTAAAATTTCGAACATTGTGCTTCATCTTTGCTTTTTCGAGCAAAATAATTCCATACATTTGATTTCATCTTAGACATATTAAGAGTAATAAATATTAATTAGTAGGAATTTATATCACCGACAATTTTAAATAAAAATATTGAAGATAACACAATACTATGAGTCACTCCCGCAAGCACTGAATGAAGGTCTAAACGAGGCAAGTTTCAAAATTTTCACGAGAGAAATTTTTTATTTATTTACTTGCAATTTTTTTTCCCCCAATTAAATCTACTGTATTTTCAAAATTACATAAAAGCTAAATTTGGTGAAGCTGCTTTTTGGAGAACATTTGATTGCAAATTTAATAGGAATAAAGAAGCAAAAAACT
Source organism: Mastigoproctus giganteus (assembly GCF_048544385.1). Lineage (NCBI taxonomy): Eukaryota > Metazoa > Arthropoda > Arachnida > Uropygi > Thelyphonidae > Mastigoproctus > Mastigoproctus giganteus. Next base: position 141,553,234 of record NC_143580.1, read on the forward strand.
TTCTCCGATTGAAATTTGATGCAATGTTCAGCGAATCTGTTTCTAGTGGGTAACCATCAATAAGGCTCATTCCATAACTTGCCTGGCGAACAAGATAGATGGAATGGAGAAATGTTGAGCATTTTCTTTTACGCTATCGGTCCAACTCAGTCGTAAATGAGTACACCTGCATCGTGCCATGATACAGGTGGGAAGATAAAAGGTACCCCTCCTAGATTTGGGCCACTTGCCCATGAGATTCGTACCTAAACATAAAATAAAATAAAAAACATGTTTAAAACATAAAGCAGTTGAACGATCCAGACAAACGAACAAACAAAAGAAAATGTGCGCAACAAAAGACTATATTCGAGGGCTAACTAAAAAAATATTCAAATCCGGTTTTAGAAGCTCGGTTTCGGTTTTAACAACTCAATATGAAAACCGGGTTTAGCCAGTTTATAAAACCAGTTTGCAAGCCCTAATTTCAATTTGAATGTGAGAGTCATATTTCTACCGCTAAACACGACTTCACTCATCCAACCTATGGATCAGGGTGCTATTTCGAATTTAAAAGCATACTATTTACACACAACATTTGCTCAGGCACTGTCTGCAGTAGACAGTGGGAAAAAATTTACATTAAGAGACTTGCAAATTTTACAATATTTACCATGCCAACCTAGACATTAATAAGGCCTTGGCAGAAATTACTAAAAGTGATTTAAATGGCACATGGAAGAAAATATGCCCAAAGCATGTAAAAAGCTTCGAAGATTTGAAAAAGACAAATCACATGAAGAGGTTACAGATAAAATTGTAAAGGTTGCAGAGCTACTTCAGTTGGAGGTTGTTGCCAAAAACATGGAGGTGTTAATAGAGGAAGAAGAGAAGGAATTATCTAACAAAGAACTTATTGACCTGCAGGCAGTGATAGTGAAAGAAGAAAATGCTGACAAAGCTCAAGATGAACCAAATGAGGAGCTGAGATGCTTCATCACCAGAAAGATGGCAATGGCATTTTGTGAAATTGAATCGGCAATGGCAAGGTTTGAGAAGATGGATCCTGACATCAAACAATTCTTAAAAGTTAACAGAGGGATGAATAATATGCTTGCTTGCTATGAAGAAATCTAAGATGAAAAGAAAAAAGCCACCGTCCAGGCATCCATTAATATGTTCTATTGTAAGGTTGAGTAGACGACCCCTTCTAAATCTCCACAGATCTCAAACTCCGCAGCAGCGTACTTATCAGCTGAAGATGTCGATTCTGGCAATGATGCTCGAGAGGTAAAACTTACTGACGTTATGCCTGTCTCTCTTTTTTTGTAATTTTATAATTTTTTAAATTGCGCGCTTTCATAATTTTTCCTGTGCATGAGATAAAAAATTGAATAAATACAATAAATAATTCTATTATTATGTTCGTTGATCATTTCTTTTTTGATTCAATCAATTCAGCGAGCACAGTTGTGAGTGCTACACAAGCATGGGGGTAGTTCCAACTTATGTAGAGTTCTGCAGAATGCAGCCCTTGCATTAATCTTAGAATGCAGAATGCAGCCCTGCAACCTTAGTCACTGTAATTCTGCAATCTGCAGAATGCAGCGCTGCAACCTTAGTCACTGTAATGGTGCTTTTAAATGAGAGTTGACTCATGGGTTATTTCCATAAAGAGAAAGTGAATTATCCACAAAATGATACCATGATAACAAAACTTTTAATTTTAGCATTATTACAGAACTTTTACTGATTGCAGGATCATCTAGACAAGACTGCAGTAATAATTCAGACACAGCATGGGTTTGTTAAGGGAAAGTCGTGTCTGACAAATTTGATTGGATAATATTATGTGGTTACAAAGGAACTGAATGCAAAAAATAATTTTGATATCATATACTTGAATTTCAGGAAAGCTTTTGACACTTCGGTATGGAAGATTACTGTACAAATTGGAGCAGAATGGTATTAATGGTAAGTTGCTACAATGGATAAAAGGGTAGTTGAGTGGGAGAAGACAGAGAGTGGTAATCAATGGGCACTGCTCTTCGTGGACTAATGTTATTAGTAGAGTTCCACAGGGTTCGGGGTTGGGCCCACTGTTGTTTTGTACATTTATCAATGATCGGGCTTAGTGTAAAAGTTTGCAGATGATACAAAGGTTGACAGGGTTGTTAACGACAGTAAAGACAGTATGCGACTCCAACTGGGTCTAAATAAGTTGGGCAGATGGGCTGAGAAGTGGCAACTGAAGTTTAACATTGACAAAATGCAAAATACTGCATATGGGTAGAAGTAACCCCAGAGGAACGTACCAACTGTGCAGTACTACACTTAGGGTGATAGGAAATTAAAAAGACCTGTCAGTAATTGTGCAGTCAGATATGAAGTTTTCTGTGCAATGCAGACAGGCTGCCAGAGCAAGTAATGGGGTATTGTTAATGATATACAGGAATTTTTCTAGCAGGGAAAAGGAGGTGATTATCCCTTTGTATAAGGCAATGGTCAGGCCATGCCTTGAGTACTGCGTACAGGGCTGGAGGCCTCATTTTAAGAAGGATGTAGATTTGCTTGAGCGTGTACAGAGAAGGACAACAAGACTGGTGATGGGAATGAATGGATCTTCTTACCAAGGAAGGCTTAAGTTCTGCAAATTGCAGCGGCTGGAGACTAGGCACCTGCGAGGTGATTTGATTGGAGGTGTATAAGCCTTGAATGGATTGAGCATGCTGAATTCTGATGGGATTCTTCCACTTACTCAGATTACGAACCCAAGGGGGCATAAATTCAAATTGAGGAAAGACAGTTGTAGAATAGATGTGCGTAAATTTGCCTTTAGCCAGCGGGTGGTTAATTATTGGAACAAACTTCCATCTGTCATTGTGGAAGTTGATAGCTTAAATAAATTCAAGGAGGAACTGGACAAACATTTAGAGGGAATGGTTGGGTGAATTTTTTTTTTTTATTTTTGGCTAATTCTACATAAGCTCCTACACTTGCTTTCTTGCATCACATGCCTCTATTACTATTACTATTACTAATTTTTCAGGGTGAGAAAAACATAGAACATTTGGTCTACAGGAAATAAGCTAGTGCATGTGTAAAATGATTACAATTGATGTTTGAATAGACCTGCACCAAATCCTCAATATATCTATTATTTCTACTTATAGGCACCTCCGTAGCCAGGTGGGAAAGAGCAGCAATGCGTAGCACATGCTTCTTGATTAGACCGGGGTTCGAGCCCGTCACCACCAAATACGGAGGATGCGGAAAGGTCAGAGAATGACCACCGCATATCCCGGAGCAATATGGCCTTAGTTGTTAATGCTCCTAAAAACCAAATAACAACAACATTTCTACTTATTGTGCAATTATTAAATATTCTAATGTAAATGGCATCTTTTATTTTTCTTTTGGTAAAGTCCCTTTCATTTCCTATGTGGTAGTGAAATTATTTTTATTTATTTTTATTTTTTTGCCTTAGAAATGTGTATTACTGTTACAGGAGACAAATAAATTTTTTTTTACCTTTTTTAATAAATTTATGTGCTCCCCTATTCTCTTGTCTAATCTATGAAATATCTTTCTACCATGTAGTTTACTGCACTTACATGTATTTTGTAAAAAACTTTTTTTTTTTTTTTGACAGGAATTAAAGCCTTGGAACATGATTGGGAAAAAGCGTATTACTATTGTAGAAGACATTTTGACGAAAAATAAAAATATTTTCATCCTGTTATTTCTACCTGACGGATAGAATCCCCTCACAATTGTCAGTATAATAAGATATATGAACAACAGATTTCTTCTTATTGGGAGTCTGTTGTTCATCAAGGTAGTTGTTATAACATCTAGATCTTTTGAGAGGTAACAATCTTCACATATAGGTCTTCTCTATATGTCACTGTTTTAATTATTCTTATAAAATGGTTTGAATTGAGACTCATATATCTATCTGATTCTTTTTTTTTAATACACTTTAATACTTAGCCTAACACCATGACAGAATTACTAAGGTTAGTGTTAGAAGCTGGATAATTTATTTTTGAAGCAAAAATTCACGTACAACAATTTCATCTAAGCATAGAAAGTCTTCTTTCTCCCCTCATGGTGGACATTATCATAGAGAATGTTGAAAAAAGAAAAAAAATAAATAAACTGCAGCCATTATCAACCCACTGCAGGATGGAAGCCTCCTCAACAATTCATGCTGAGGGAAATTGACCATAACCTGCCACACTGGTCCAGTGTGGGTTGGCAGATCGACCATATTTAGCAATCAGGGGCTTGAACCCCGGTCTACTCAAAGCATGTGCTACTGCACGTCTGCTCCTGACCACTCGGCTACGGAAGCCGTTCATCAATTTAATCAAAGTCCCCTTTAAAACTACCATTTGCAGATATTAAGAGGTATATGATTATATTTTTTTGACATGGGAACGTGGGGGAAACTAAATTGACAGAATTTTTGGTATTTATGAATAACAGGCCAGATATATTAGTTTTAAATTGGATTTAGAGGTAGAACACATGCTGCCCTTTTTTATATGCAACTGTCATCAATAATAATAAGCTAGATATGCAAGTATTTCATGAAAAAAAAAAAAAAAACGATTCAGGCCGATATTCAAGTTTTAATTCAAACTATCCAATAAGTATTAAGATAGAGATAATTAAAACATTAACATACAGAGAAACCAGGTATGTGAAGGCTTATCTCATCAAAAGGGCTATAATAAATAAAAAAAAATGATGATAAACAATGGATTCCCAGCTAAAGACAGTGATAATACAATTAGGCATTCTTTGCCAATATGATATATATGTAAAAATAATTCCTGTATGATAAATGTGTGTAAACACAGTGACAATTAACTTATTTAGTATGCCATCAGGACTAAATAAAATGTATCTAGGTAGTTTTATATTATATACTTGTTTTGTCACTTGTATGAAACAGGAAAAATCTTATTTTCAGTTAACATAGAAGGTTTACCGATATTAAGAGATTAATTAGAGGTTACTTTCAAACTATTGAGTAGAAGAGAGAACTATTTCAAAGAAAATATTATTTTGAAGAAGATGCAGTAAACTATATATTGGGGTGTGTTTTGTAGATAGACACGAGACAGAGGATCACTAAACATATGGTGGAACACTAAACATATGGTGGATCATTAAACATATGGTGGATCATTAAAAATATGCTGAAAAAGGTAAACAAAACTTCTGAAACTGCAGAACACTCTTATATTTGTAATAAGTCTTTTAATGAAAGAAGCCATTTACATTAGAAAATTTAATAATTGTACAATCACACTGGAGATAAGGAAAATATTTGTGTGGGACCATTTAGATACCAACTACAAACATTTTTCACATGCAGTTCCTACAGGCTAATATTCATGTCAACACAAAGTGGCACATGGCTTATTTGGTATATTGTGAGAACATGACAATACACCAAAATATACTGAAATATATCTAGGCAGTTTTATATTGTATTTTTGTTCTCTATCACTTGTTTATGTATCAGTTCATGTGAACAAGGAATCAGCAAAGGTTCCATAACATAACTCTAAAAATATACCACTTTAATTATCATTGCATAATTGTGTGGATTATTCAATCTCTCTTAGTCACTATATTTTGTTGCTCTTTTTATTCACATGCAGTGTAAACAAAAGAAGATTTTTTACAAAAAAAAAAAAAAAAAGCTCTTTTCCCAAGGATCTTTTTTTGTAAAAACAAGGAAAAGATGAAAATCTCACTCTGAGTATTTGTTTAACCATAATAATACCATTAAGATTATTACTATAATTCCTAAGTCCTTCCCTAACATAATACAAACCATTAAATTTGTTTAGGATATGAAGTTAATTAAGCATCAGCACATAACCATAACAACACAAGTAACCACCTTATTTATTTTTTTCTCAAATTTTTACAAATCAAAAACCCTGTGAAAATAAAGAGTTTAAGTACTGATTTATAGAAAAATAATATTTGTATTTATAATTTCAAACTCTTTCTTTCAATTATGGAAGAATGATTTTAAATATTGTTTTCAATATTTCACAGGAAAAATACAACTGTCTAACTAATTAAGAACTGCATAATACCTCAATATGTTTTGGTCTTACTGCTGCTAGCCATATGCCAAGGGATACATCCTCACCCTGAAAATAAAATAATTTACATTATATTTATAATACAAAATCAAAGTATGATTTTTACTGCTGCACCATGGCTGTACACAAATAATATTAAAAAGTTGCATATTCATTTAATAATTAATGAATATGAAACCATTACTACTCAATGGTATTTAAAATGTAAACTAAGGCATAGTGAATACAATGACATTTTGCTAATGTATTCAGTACGGTTTAAATTTCAATAATATACCTAGTTACCAAATAATAAACTACATAACATTTCCATAATAAATTATATTTTAGGCACCAAGCTTCACATTAAACTTCAAGGGAAATATTCCCAAAATTAAAATACTCCTTAATAGTAATTGCTTTATTACTTATCATTGTTTAGAAAAGGTTCAAATCCCACTGTCTGAAGGAATTTCTTAAAAGTCTTTAAATCTCAGGTAGAAGTGTAAGGTTTCACCAATGAGATACTGTCCATCATATTTTGTGTGTGTGTATATATATATATATATATATATATATATTTTTTTTTTTTTTTTTTATTATTATTTTTTTTTTTTTTAGAAAGACGTGAATTAATATCTTCAATATATTTAAAATTTAAGACATATATACTTTTATGCAAATATGTGGTTATTCACATTTTAAAATCCAAAAATTATTAATTTTATCAAAACAAAAACAGTTAATGGAATTCTTCAGGAGTTATGTTTACAGGGTTACTTTTTAAGATTTTCAATTTCTTATAGCATTTCCATATTAAGGCACTGTGTGCAGAGAAACAGATTTGCAATAAAGTACAGTGCTAAACTGGCAACAAGGATTGGCTCAGTTATATAATCAAAGTTCCATATACACAAATAGCACCAAATACCACTTGCATTACAGCACTATGTTAGCAAATACTGCTGAACTAATACACTGTAAGCTAGTGTGGTGAGTTTCACACCAGTAGGACATTGTGCTTTTTTGTAATTGGTGTTGAAGTGTGTTTCTGTTGAATGTGTTCTGCTATTCTTATAGCTGGGTAAGATAGAAGTTAAGAAACAGGAACTATGAATCAACTTTTGTCGTAAACTTGAGAAAACATCTTCAGAGGTTTATGAAATGCTTAAACAAACATTTGGTGATGATACAATGGGCAGAAAACAAACTTTTAAATTCAAATTTCCAAAGCAGACAAACTTCGGTTAGGATTTTGAGTGCTTAGATTGCCAATTGTCGTCAGACTGATGAAAATGTTGAAAAGTGCATCAAGTTATCCATGAGGATAGACAGTGTATGATTAATGACATTATAGGCCTATCATACAGTATATTCTAATGCATATTAAATACTGAGAGACAAACCTCTAATAACAGTATAAGGACAGTTTGACAAAACATATACCATCATACAAAAAACTAATTAAAAAATTCAGTTCTAGAGGAGCTTACACAGAGAGAGAGAGAGAGAGAGAGAGAGAGAGAGAGAGAGAGAGAGAGAGAGAGAGAGAGAGAGAGTGAGTGAGTGAGTGAGTGGGTGGGTGGGTGGGTGGGTGAGTGAGTGAGTGAAAGAATACAAGAATATCACTATATTTAACAATCACAGGGCTTGAACAAAATGAATTCAAACATATACACTACCATCCTCTTGCATTTGACTATAGTTGATGTGATATTAATTTTTAGGCGCATTAGCAACTAAGGCCATATTGCTCCTGGGATATGCGATGGTCATTCCTTGACCTTTCTGCATCCTCCGTATTTGGTGGTCACGGGCTCGAACCCCGGTCTAATTAAGAAGCATGTACTACGCACTGCTGCTCCTGCCCGCCTGGCTACGGAGGCACGATATTAATTTGCTTTCTAATGAATTTGTTTAATGATTTCCTGTACCTCCTGTTTTTTTTATTACGTTGTTTATTGTCTTGTTTAACCTTCCATCTTCATTAATTTCAAACTATCCACTTCTGCAACACTAGATGGAAGCTTGTTTTGATGATCAATTACTCTCTGGGGAAAAAAAAAAATCTCTGGCTGAAAACAAATTTTTGCACTTCTATCCTGCAACCATTCTTTTTCAATTAAAATTTATGATCCCTTATGTGTGCTGTACAAGAACGAGTAAGGCTGTCATCAGTATTTGTTTTACTCATCCCTTTTAAAACCTTAGCATGAGGAGACTTGATACAAAGAATACTTGTACAGCTAGCTGTTCTGCATAGCTAAATGCACATACTGAAGAGTGAACATCACATACAACCATTTGTGTCTGTGTGTATTTTGCCTTCAAATAAAACCATTTTGTTCTTTCGGAGGTACACTGAGACATTTTTTTTAGATTAAACCAAGTATGGGGTACAATTTTTTCACTGACAAAAAAAGCAATTTTAATTTAGAGATCATAATAACACATGGTAATATTTAGTCCAATTTTTTTGGCACGCCTCCGTAGCCAGGTGCAGCAGTGCGTAGCACACGCTTCTTGATTAGACTGGGGTTCGAGACCATCACCACCAAATACGGAGGATGCGGAAAGGTCAGGGAATGACCACCGCGTATTCCCGGAGCGATATGGCCTTAGTTGCTAATGCTCCTAAAAACCAAATAACAAACAAACAAACAAACAACAAACAGTCCAATTTTAACATCAAATTCAAAAATTTCAGCCCATATATGGCAGTTCCAGATGACAAACAGCCTACACATAAAAATAAATGAGATGGACTGTGCTTTTTAAATAGAAACACATTGGGCTCTCCAGAGTAAATATACATACCAGGTTCAATCAAAAAGTTTGGTGACATGTTTCAAAAAGATCGGTGTTATTCAATTATAAATGTTTAAGCTGTTAATATTATTTAATATAATCTCCTTCTATAACTACACACTTGTTCCATTGTGCCTGTCATGGATAAAAATAATTTTTGGAAGTTTTTGTGAATACTTTTAGGCAGTCTTGAATTAACTGAAATCATTTTTCTTTCATGTTCTGTTCAAATTTTGGGAGTAGCCAAAAAAGATAAATAAGATGAGTACAGTATGACAGGACTATTTTTGTCTGTGAAAATTTGTTGGGGTGATAAGTATTGCATGACCCTGGATTGGAGTGGCAAAGGAGCCAGCCAGCTTGATATGTTGTCAGGTTGTTTACAGCAGACTACATCTCTCAACCACTTTAAATATTCTTATTACTTATTCCCCGCTGAGAAATTTGAATCTTTGGTGTGTGGCAGCCTTCTTTTTTAATCACATTTTTTTCTTGGAGAGGTAATTGTGAAGAACTAAGTTGCTGAAGTTTATTCACTGTCATGCGATTTACTTCATGGGGAAGCACGAAGGCCATGATCGAATTAAATTTCACAAAATCGTGTATCGTAGAAATAATGTTTTACTTACACATCACCTCATAATATAACTTCAACTTACCAAGTTCAAGCTCAATTTGTAATTAAGCTGTAATCACATAATTACACTGTTGAATGCTGAGTATTGACTTAACACTGATATTATTTAGTTACTTAATGGGAATTGAGGCGAATAACAAAAAGATACCGACATTGTGGCTACATCATGGTTAACGATGTAATCTGCACTGTGCGCTTTACAGTGACTTTGATTTGTTTCACCTATAAAAAATGTATATTGGCAAGTTGCCAATATTCTGGTTGCCAATGGCCAGATATTCACTGGAATGCAAAATGTGTCACTGCCTGGTGCACAGTGAGGCCTACAGTTAATTAAACTTCAAAGTTGGAAATGATTCGTGTTTTTATTCATTTATTATTGAAATGATTACTAGAAATAGAGGATGCGCATACTATATGTGGTTCCTGTTAATAAAAATATTCATTGTTCTTCAAAATTTCATATAACTCCATTCACTATATATCTAGATTTAAATAGCTGGGCGTGCTGCAGTGCCTATGGACGAGCTGCCCCTGGTGGTTAGTGATCAGTGCCAAGCAGTGTTCCTTCAGGATGACTTGGATAGGCTTCAAGGATGATCAGAAAAGTGGCAGGTAGTCATAATGCAGCAAAATGCAAGGTTTTCATTGTGGAAACAGAAATTCCTTAATGATTTATACACTTATTTGGGATTGAATTAAAAACATTACAGGAAAGGATGGATTTGGGAATAATGATATAGGACAGGAAGTTCTCAGAGCAGTGTAGGCAGGTAGCAATGAAGGCTGATGTCCTATTAATGATTTATCTAACATTTTCTTGTGGCAAGAAAAAGGTCATAATTATACTGTAAAAGGCATTTGCAAGATCATGCTGGGAATACCATGTCCAAGTGTGGAGACAGCATCTGAAAAAAGACACTAAGTTTCTTGAAAGGGTTTTTTGCATGAGGCAATTGTAAAACTGCATTTGGAATATGAACATTTGCTTGTGGAGATGGGGAAGCGGTCACAATCCTACCATATAAGTAAGACTGCATTTGGAATATGAACATTTGCTTGTGGAGATGGGGAAGCGGTCACAATCCTAACATATAAGTAAGACTGCATTTGGAATATGAACATTTGCTTGTGGAGATGGGGAAGCGGTCACAATCCTACCATATAAGTAAGACTGCACTTGGAATACTGTGTCCAAAGTATGGAGATTGCACCTGAAAAAAAAAAACAAGTGAGCTTCTTGAAAGGATTCAAAGGCAGGCAACCTATATGGTGAGAGTTGCAAAACGATACCCATATGAGAAAATATTTTGACTACAGAGCTTGGTAACCAGATATCTCAGAGGCGGGGGCTAATTTACTTAACCAGTTAAGTAAATTCTCAGTCATGATCTTGGCAGTGTCTGCTTTGTTGCCCAAACTTTCTTGAAGATTTCTGAGATTCCAAATCCTCACATATGTTGCAGTAATTTTTCAGCATATATGAACAATCCACCTTTCCAATCACCTAGTTTGCTGTCAAAATAAAGTTTGTATGCTTTCTTTAATAGAGGCACCTTAAATTTTCAGTGAGATAATAATCACTGCACATTTTCAGTGAGATAATAATCACTTAAGAAAAGCCACTTTGCAAATTAGTGCACGGATGTGGAATTTCAAAAGCACATTCAACTGCACATGACATCAAATCTGCAAAAATAGCAAGAGTTAGTATTCATTGATAAAACTCTGTGAACTGTTGATACACTTAAATAAGTGTTGCAAGAATATTTAAGCTATTGAAGCAATGTTAAGTGGGTTGGAACGCTGCTAGCTTGGGGGGTTACACAGATTAATACAAAAAAATTGTAGAAGCCACAGTCTTGCTGCTTCTGTTGGCACATGCAACAGTCCAGAAAACAAGTGTTGGGGATCACAAGGCCCGCTGAAGGTCATTATGTGACAGCAAATATATGGCCATGTCATCCAACACCTTGTTTTCCGGGCTGCTGCATGTCCCAATACATTGTAAAAACTGTCTGTGACCACTCTGATCACCTTAGTGACCTTAAGCAAAAACACTTCTCTTTTCCTTAAGGTGATTAGAGTGGTTGCAGACAGTTTTTAAAATCTATTCAGCGAGATAAACAGCAAATTCTTAATGGGAAGCATTTAGGGAAGTAATTATAGAAGCTACTTGGCTTTTTATACCAACTAAGAGATACCTGTTCAAGGTTTAAACCTAGATGGATGTCACATGAACTGATGAAACTAGTAGAAGAGAAGAAAAATGCATAGCCGCTTATAAATTATTGAGAGATCCCTTGATAATTTATAAACATCCATGAATTTTTGAGGGACATAAATTTAAACTGTTGAAGGATTGAGGAAGGCAGGGTTGATGTGAGGAAATTTGTTTTTTGCCAGGAGGCATTTGGTTGTTGGAAAAAACTAATCTTGTGGAAGTAGGTAGTTTGAATAAATTTAAGGAAGGACTAGACAAATTATTAGAGGTTTTGAATAGGTGAGTGGGAAGCTTTTTTTTTTTTTTTTTTTGTTCATGCTCTATAAACTTGTAAAATAATCATTTCGGCCCTGAGAGACTGCGCAAGGCTCATGTGGTAGAATTTTTCTGTGTGGTTTGTGCTTGTTAACAGGAGAGTTTGTTTTTACAGGGATGGGATGCACTTAAATAGAAGAGATGCAAGAATATTTGCCGATACTATCAAGACAGTGTTAAGTGAGTTAACGTACCAGCCTCATTTTAAAGGATGTAGATCTGCTGAAATAGGTGCAAAGAAGGGAAACAAGATGTGAAGAGAAGGGATGTGAAAGGGTGTGTCTTAACAAGAGGCTTAAGTGTCTGGAGACTAGGTACCTACAAAGTGATCTAACTAAGGTGTTTAAGGCTTTGAATGGATTGAACAAGCTTAATACTGATGTATTCTTCCTCTTGCTCAGGGTACGCACAGAAGGGGACATAAATTCAAACTGAAGAAGGATGGTTGCAGGGTAGATATGCAGAAGTTTGTCTTCAGCCAACATGTGATTCATTGTTGGAACATACTTCAATCTGTTGTTATGGAAGTGGGTAGTTTGAATAAATTGAAGGAAAAGACTAAACAAATTATTTGAGGGGATGGACAGGATTTTTTTGGCTGATGCTTTATAAGCTTGCTTTCTTGCATTATTTGCCACTACTAATACTAATTGTCTGCAAATCTTTCAGCATGTGCTGTCATCTCTTATCTGTTTGTATTTATGTATTATATGCTTTCTATTAAACTTTCTGAATGTTAAACTTCGCTTGTCGTTTCTCAGTCCATCTGCCTAATTTTTCTAGATCTTGCTTTCAGTTTGAACATTATAATAGCAGAGACATTTAGAACAGTTCTAATTTGTTCTGAATCAAGAACAAATTCATTTTTAAAAGTATTTATGTAGAAAGTTTTCATTTCTTTAAAAATCCTACAAATAAAATTTGGTTCATAAAGCCAGTCTGCTTCCATCACATCCCCTGCAGAAAACTCACTCACCTGAGGCCACATACATACATACACATTTGGAAATCTTACTCCTCAAAGGCTTAATAAACCTAACGGCACTATCAGTAAGGTTCTGTCACCTATTTACCTGAATAACAATGAGTAGTCAGTGGTAGTACTTATGCAGACTACTCTTTGTATTGTGAATAGCAGGATAGACTAGTTACTGTATAAACTTAAAAAGAACATCTGGCATAAAGGTGCACCCAATAAAACAGGAGATACTATGAGGAGGGCAGTGCTGAAATGTCAGTGATGTGCATACTATTTATTTTCATAAATAAATGATTCCAAAAATCTCTAAAGGCACAAAACACACTAATATTTTTTAAGAGAGCAAGAGATTACCTGATTCTTTTTGCAGCAAAACTGGCATTTCATGCCGTCAATGAAGGTCACATATTCCTTTTTAATGAAGTGGAAATCTTAAACATACAACATAATTACATAAAATTATTGATCACTGAGATCCTTGAAATGAAGCTTCACTTAAATTCTATCAACGTGTGCCATCCTTACCTAATTTCAGATTTCTGGTCTTTTTTACACATGCGCCAATACAAATAATCTCTCTATTTAAGAACTTAACACGCACATACACACTTCGCGTTATTTCTGGCCTGTGATCAAGACAAACAGTCGAAAAGCGTTGTCTGCTTAAAAAGGAAAATACAGTGAATTTCATTTAATTTGTATGTCGATGTGTTTATTCAAATTTTATAATTGTAACTTTAATTGCTCTGACAGAATGCCTTCTTGCACTCATGGTTTTTCCTGATTTGGTTTGATGTGTTTCAGGGTCGGGTTGGGGCTCTCAGCTTTCAATTCCATTGTGCATCAGATCGGTCATGTCTCTATGAGTGAGAGAATTCATTAATATCTTTTTATCCGTTTATTTTATTTTATTTGTTTACATTTGGAGAGCATCGACTGGAAGCGTTCTACACAAAAGATTGAGGAAATCACTTACTCTTTTAAATAAATTTACAGCATAGAAGCTGTTGAGTCTAGTAGCTCGGTGTTTTTTACAAATATTTTTTAAGATATTTAACTCTTTTTTTTCGATTTTAATTTTTAAACAAATGTAAAAAAATGTAAATTAGTGAGGAACTGTTATCACTGACCTGATAACAATGCAAATCAGCAGCATTCTGTGAAATCCAGTACACCAAATCCTCAGATAATATATAAGCTCCTCCACAGGGAAATATAGGATAAACTGATGAAGTGTAACTGTGATCTGCCCACTTACCAAAGCAGTTGACTGGCCACTGCTTGCGAAATCTAAATCAAAACATAATGCACATTTTATTTTTTCCTAAAAATTAAATACAGAGAAAAAATATCTTTTTAGAGATACTGCAATGATAAATATTTTAGCTAAGTATATCACAAAACTAATGTGGGTGGCAAATTAATTGCACAATTAAGATTTACATGGCAAGATCCAATCCTGCTACTTCAGTACCAAAAAAAAAAAAAATAAAAAAAAATATAAAGTAAAATAAAAATAAGAAACAGAAGTAAGACTCACTGCTGTCACATCCATCAAAGGAAGGAGGTGTGAGGGTATTCCGATATGGGCACAAAATTCTCCACTGAATTTTTTTTTAACACCTAATCTCCTTTTTGAATTGAATGGTTCTTCTATCGTCCTTTATAATAATCTGCCTTAATCTTTTCTTAAATTTGTTCTGTAAAAAACACAGAGCTACGAGGCTCAATAATTTCCATGTTGATATATTTAAAAAAAGTAGGAGATTACCTCAGTCTTTTGCGTAGAATGCTTCCAGTCGATGCTCTCCAAATGTAAACTAATAAAATAAATGGATAAAATGATTTTAATGAATTCTCTCACTCACAGAGACATGACTGATCCGACGCACAATGGAATTGAAAGCCTCAACCCGACCCCGAAACACATCAAACAAACTCAGGAAAAAACCATGAGTGTGAGAAGACATTCTGTCAGAATAATTAAAATAGTAAAAGTTGGAAAACCGTATACGAGAATAAATAATTACATTCACAATTAGAAAAGTTGGATAAACATATTGACATACAAATTAAACGAAATTCACTGTATTTTCCTCATTAAGCAGACAACGCTTTTCGACTATTCGTCTTGATCACAGGCAGGTCGGAAATAAAGTGGTGTGTGTGTGTGAGTGTTAAGTTCTTAAATGGAGAGATTATTTGTATTGGCGCATGTGTAAAAAAGACCAGAAATCTGAAATTAGGTAAGAATGGTGCACATTGATAGAATTTGAGTGAAGCTTCATTTCAAGGGTCTCAGTGATCAACAATTTCATGTAATTATGTTGTATGTTTAAGATTTCTGCTTCATTAAATAGGAATACATGGCCTTCATTGATGGCATGAGTGCCAATTACGATGCGTTTACGTGCGAACTGAAGCAGTGTTGTTTCAAGCCTAAGTCAAGAGCACACCGAGTCAACCCTTATTACAATGAATTGCACCAACCACAAGAATTATTGCATACAAGATTATTTACTTGTATCGAGAGAGAAAGAAGAACTGTGTGATTTCTCAATATATTATGGAGCTTCTGCATATGCCTGGCTAAAAAAATTTGAATTCTGTACCTTTAAAGAGTTTATTGAGTTGCCTATACACCACTGTTCGACATACAGAACAGAAATAAAGTATTTTTTATTGGTTTCATTAATAGACATTATATTTTCTGACTTATTTTTAGCTTGTACTCTGATTTGAATAATAATGGAAAGTGGATAGCCCCTAAATAAAAACCTATTGGTTAGTATATCAAATTCTAAATCTAAGGTAGTTTGAGAAGTAGAATATTTGTGAGCATTAAGGAATTGGTTAAATGTCATGGACCTTTTATAAGTAAACAGATAATAACTTCTGTAGTGCACGAACATCAGTTTACTTATAAAATGTCCATAATATTTAACCAGTTCCTTAATGCTCACAAATATTCTACTTCTGAACCCACCTTAGATTTAGATATTGATATACTAACCAACAGATTTTTAAATAGGGGCTATCCACTTTCTATTATTAATCAAATCAGATTACAAGCTAAAATTAAGTCAGAAAATATCATGCTTATTAATGAAACCAATGAAAAATACTTTATTTCTGTTCTGTACATCGAACAGCAGTATAGGCAACTCAATAACTCTTTAAAGATACTGAAATTCGAAAATTGTAGCCAGGCCTATGCAGAAGCTCCATAATATATTGAGAAATCACACAGTTCTTTCTTCTCTCTTGATACAAGTAAATGATCTTTTATACAATATTTCTTGTGGTCAGTGCAATTCATCGTATCAAGGGTCGACTCTGTGTATTCTCAATTTACGTGTGAAACAACACACGCAAACGTGTCGGAATTGGCATTTCATACCGTCAATGAAGGCCATGTATTCCTATTTAATGAAGCGGAAATCTTTAACATACAAAATAATTACATAAAATTACTGATTACCGAGACTCTTGAAATGAAACTTCACTCAAATTCTATCAATGTGCAGCGTCCTTACCTAATTTCAGATGTTTTTACGCATGCACCAATACAAATAATCTCTCCTTGATCACAGGTCGTAAATAACACGAAATTTTATTTCTAACCTGTGATCAAGACGAATAGTCGAAAAGTGTTGGCTGCTTAAGGAGGAAAATACAGTGAATTTCGTTTAATTTGTATGTCAATGTGTTTATCCAAATTTTATAATTGTAATTTTAATTATTTATTCTCATATATGGTTTTCCAACTTTAACTATTTTAATTATTCTGACAGAATGTCTTCCTGCACTCATGTCTCTGTGAGTGAGAGAATTCATTAAAATCATTTTATCCATTTATTTTATTCATTTACATTTGGAGAACATCGACTGGAAGCATTCTACACAATAACTGAGGTAATCTCTTACTCTTTTAAATTTGTTCAAACAATGCCATATGGGAGTTTGTTCAAACAATCATTTACTCTCTGGCTGAAAGAAAATTTTTGCATGTCTATTCTGCAACCATCCTTTGCCAATTTAGATTTATGCTCCCTTGTGTGCATCATTCAAAAAAGAAGTAAGGATGGAATGAACAGTTAGTTTACTTGTTCCATTTAAAGCCTTATTTGTCAGGTTTCTGCACAGGAACTTAATTTCCAGATGCTGCAATTTACAAAACTTAAGTCTTTCTTGGTAAGAGTATCTATTTGTGCCTGACTAATCTTACTGCTCTTCTTTGCAGCCATTCCAAAAGAATTCACATCCTTTCTAAAATAAGGCTTCCAGACTCAAATGCAGTATCCCAGATGTGGCTCAACCATTACCTTATACAACAGGATAATCAGCTCTTTGTTGTGCTGGCAAAATCCATGTATACAGCTAGATCTCGCATAAAATGAGTTTGATTAATGCATTTTTCAGTTACCACCATTTGAAAAACTTATACCATTTTTAACTTTACATGATACAAATTTCCAGTTAATGTGATCTTTTTTTATGTGATAGTTGAAAATATTTGAATTGCACGCTAAGCTTATTGCACATCGGACGAGCAATAAACAAGAGTTTGCCTGCTGCCCACCTCAGTGTGTTCCATTAACCATTAGAAGCAGACATGTTGCTTGTTTGTCTCCCATTAATAAAGTCATGTGCAGAATTGCATTTAAAAATTCTAATTTTTAAATACAAAAAAAAATTTTAGTTTTTAAATGAGCCAGATAAAAATGTTACCGTAAAGGAGATAACGGTAAAAGAACTAGATGAAATCTTTTGTAACCTAAAACAAAAGGTTTGAGGTTCTCTGCAATATTTATTTTGCCAGGGTCTAGTTCTCGGCTATTGGAAATTGATTGATGAAAAAAAGAAAGCTGATTCTTTTCAAATATTTCCTTAGCAAATAGTTTCTTCATTGTGTATTTTATGAAATAAACATTTAATTCTATAATTATTTTCATTATCTTTTACATGGCTTTTATAATTATTTTAATTATCTTTTACAGTTAAAATGTTATTTAAAAGGTATTTTTAGAATTCTTCATGGACATTTTTCCTGAAGGTCACGGACCAATTATAATTTTTCCTATTGATTATTAATTTCGATTAACGCATTTCTGTTTTGCACTCGTGCGACAAATTAATTACGTTAATCAAGGTCAGCCTGAATATCACTGACAGAACCCTATGAGGAATTCTGGCAGCCTGTCTGCACTGTTCAGAGAATTTGATGTCAGATTATATAATTATCCCCAGAGCTTTTTTAATCTCTACTATTTGAGTGTAGCACTGCTATCCAAATCCACTGCTATCTAAATGCTTCTAGCATTTATGTATATTAAAACTTAATTTCCATTTTACAGCTCACCTTCCTATATCTAGGTGTTGCTTGTAGTGGCATACCCTGCCAACCTTTATATCATTGGCACACTTAGACATTAAAATTAATATGCCTTCATCAATATCATTAATGAACACAGAAAATAGTAAAGGGGGCCCAGCACTAAAACCTGAGAGACTTCACTAAATAACATTAGTCCATGAAAAGCTGTGGCCATTAATAATAACCAGTCTGTCTACTGCCATCCCTCAACCACTCCTTTTAATAACTCATGTTATGGAGTTACCATCCCTCAAACACTCCTCTTATGCTGTTAGTTAAGAAACACTTAAAATCTAAGGAAGTGGATCCAGTTGATATGGGTGGACAGTGCAATGTTGAGTCTGTTTGGTGTGACATAAATACTGGAAAAGGAAAAATGAGAGTAGGAGTGTGTTATAGGCCTAATGACTATGATGAGTACAACAAACAGTTGTGGAGAGAAATAGAGTGGGCCAGTAAATCAGAATGTCTTGTAAGGGAGGATTTTAACTTTCCAGATATTGACTGGAACTTGTGGGTTGGTCACTCACATGCTAGCAAGATTTTGGGGATTTATTGGCAGATTTTCTTCCGCAACATGTTCGAGGGACAACCAGAGAGAGTAATATCCTTGATCTGATTATCAGCAGTGATTATTCATGCATTAAGAATTTGCAGATAAAGGAACCACTAGGTGACAGTGATCACAGTGTACTGATGTGGGATTTACTTAAAGGGGCCCAGCACTAAAACCTGGGTAAAGGGAAGAGTTTTTGTTTTCATAAAGGCGACTACAGTGGTCTCAGACAGTTTTTCAATTCTATACAGTGGGATCAACTGATGATGTTACCAATGGTGAATTCTAAATGGGAAGCCTTCAGTAACTTAACCTTGGAGGCTACTAGGCTTTTCATACCAACTTAGAAATACTGGTCAAGGTTTAGGGCCTAAATGGATGTCAGATGAATTAATGAGGCTCGTGGCAGAGAAGAAAAATGCATGGGATGCATATAAATTATCAGATGACACAGAAGCCTACAGCAGATATAAGTCAATCTGTAATCAAGTCACAAAGGAGGTTAGGCAGGCAAAGGCAGATTACGAGAAATCTTTGGCAAAGGATGCAATGAAAAACAGCAAAGAGTTCTTTACTTATATAAACTCTAGAAGGAAAGGGATGATTCAGATTGGACCACTTAACATAGATGGTTTGACTATTGATGTAGTCAAACCATCTATAGGTAGCTGATAAACTGAATGAATATTTTGCATCTACATTCACACATGAGGAGTTATTCAATGAGGGGAGTGCCAGAAGTTTATCAAACGCTAACAGGGACCTAAGTGATTTTGTAATTACTGAGAGCAAAGTGGAGGAGAAATTGTTGAAGTTAAACATAAGGAAGACACCTGGGGTGGATGGGATCTATCTAGTTATATTAAAGGAGGCGGCAAAGGAAGTAAGAAAACATTTAGCCATAATTATGGGAGCTTCCTTGGACTCAGGGGAGGTCCTCATGAACTGGAGGTGTGCCATTTATAACCAATTCACTAAGGGGGTTCAAAAGGTGACACAAGTAACTACAGACCTGTTAGTTTAACTTGTGTTCTGGAGAAATAATGAAATCACTGGTTAAAAAGAAGCACTGCAGGATCATCTAGACAAGACTGCAGTAATAGTTAAGACACATCATGGGTTTGTTAAAGGGAGGTCTTGTCTGACCAATTTGATTGGATACTATGATGTGGTCACAAAGGAACTGAATGCCAAAAATAATTTTGATATCGTATACTTGGATTTCAGGAAAGCTTTTGATACTGTTGCACATGGAAGACTGCTTTACAAATTGGAGAGGTATTGCATTAAGGGTAAGTTGCTACAATGGATAAAGGGATGGTTTAGTGGGAGAAGACAGAGAGTGTTAATCAATGGACACTACTCTTCGGTGACAAATTTTATTAGTGGAAGGCAGATTACGAGAAATCTTTGGCGAAGGATGCAAAGAAAAACAGCAAAGAGTCTTTACTTATGTAAACTCTAGAAAGAAGGGGATGAATCAGATAGGTCCACTTAACATAGATGGTTTGACTATTGATGATCCTGCTCAAGTAGCTGATAAACTGAATGAGTATTTTGCATATACATTCACACATGACGAGTTATTCAAGGGGGCTTGTTGTTGTATGTTTTACTGCGTAACGGCAGTTAAAGGCCATTATGCGCCAAACAATGGTAGGAGGTAACAGGCGTTATTAAAAGTGAGATATGTGCATTATGTGAGATTTAAGCATTATATTCTGTCATAGCATTTTATCCTTTTTAGGAAAGTGAAAACTGCATCAATATTAGATCTGTCATCTAATATTTGTTGCAAAGTAGATGTGATTTGGGCTGCATAGTTTGATAAGAAGGTGGTTTGCCATACTCCATTATAGAGAGGGCAGTCAACAATGATGTGCTGGACTGTGATTTGAGCATGGCAGTTCGGCCAAGAAGGCGGGTCTGAGGAAGAAAGAAGATAAAGGTGAGTAAGGTGTATACGTCCCATTTGTAATCTTGCAAGTGTGACTTCTTCCTTTCGGTTCGAGCGGAAACTAGTTGGCGAAGACTGGAGTTTCGGTTTAATCCGAAGGAGTTTGTTGCCTTCTTGGTTTTGCCAGATGGTTTGACAGTAATTCATATTTCGCTTTATTATAAGACTTTTATAGTTGGTGAAAGGAATTTTGAGAGTCATCAATTGGTTGCACAGTAGATTTCAGCACTCTCATTGCCAGGTATCCCAACATGGCTAGCAACCCAACAATATTTTACTACTTTCGTGTTCTTAGCTAGATGAGCCAGCAAGTTTTGAATATTACCAAGTAGGTAGTTATGATGCTTTCTTGGTTGCTGTAAAGCGAGAAGGGCCTTTCTTGGTTGCTGTAAAGCGAGAAATAATACCATGGCTAAACTGATGCAATTTTATAGTTTCTAGTGCCATTTGTATCGCATGTAGTTCAGCAGTAAGGATACTGCATTCTAAAGTAACTGATTAGAGATTATGGATGATGGAAGAACAGCAGCAGCACCGACATGGTGATCAGTTTTAGAGCCGTCTGTGTATATCCTGGTATAAGATTCATATTTCTCAAATAGAGATTTATGAAGCTGGTTTAAGTTCTGTGAAGAAAGAGTACGTTCCTCCCATTCTTGAAGGGACAGATCACAGGTGGCAGGATAAAAAGCGCATGGAGGAGTCGTGAAACTAGTGGTGGCTATTTTAGAAAGGTCAAGCTGCCAATTATCAAGTAGTGAGCAGAGACGTATGCCAGCGGGTCGATTTATTGATGGATAAACGGCATACAAGTTCTCCCAATCTGGTGTAAACAGATGTTTCCATGATGGATGCAGGGGGTGGCTTTTTATTTTGACAGCATAATTTAGCAGTAAAATTTGTCTTCGTAGAGAGAATGGGGGATCATCAGTTTCAGCGTACAGGCTCTGCACAGGAGATGTGCAGTAGGCTCCAAGAGCAATGCATAGGCCACTATGGTGAATAGGGTCCAAGGCCCTCAAAATGCTAGGTCTAGTAGAGTTGTAAACTGGTGACCCATAGTCTATCCTTGATCTTACAATAGCATGATATAAATGAAGGAGTGTATGACGGTCAGCACTATGTTTAATTAAACACAGTGCTGAACACAAATTAACAAGAAATTAAAAGAACAGAAATTAAACATAAAATGTTTAATTTCTTGAAATAGGTGGTTCTAAGTTGTTTAATATGGTCAAGAAAGGTCAATTTTTTATCTAAAGTTAACCCAAGGAATCAAATGGTAGGCACAACAGGTATATCGTGGTTCCCCAACTTTAGAAGTGGGTCAGGGCAGAGATTATGTCTTCTACAGAAATGAACTGCAACAGTTTTTTCAGGTGATATGTGAAACCCGTTATCTGTAGCCCACGTTGTAATCTTATTAAGAGCTCCTTGCAGTTGTCTCTCAATCATTCTCATGTTCTGTGAGTGATAAGATATACTAAAATCATCTGCATATAAAGTAGTAAATACAGTGGCTGGAATGACCTTGGTAATTGAGTTGACTTTTATAATGAATAGAGTGGCACTTAAAACTGAGCCCTGTGGAACACCTTCTTCTTGGATGAATTTTCGGGAGAGAGTGGATTGAATGCGGACTTGAAAGGATCACTGCTTCAAAAAGTTCTGTATAAACCATGGCATATAATCCCTGAAGCCTAATGCATATGGATCATGGAGAATTCCATATCGCCAAGCTGTGTCAAAAGCTTTCTCAACGTCTAAATAAACTGTAGTCAAATGTTACTTCCTTAATAAGGCATTGCAAATCTGGTTTCCTATTTGTATCAAGAGGTCTAAAGTTGATCTATCTGTATGAAATCCACACTGCGATGAATTGATAAGGTTGTATCTACTCAGCACCCAGTTTACCATTTTTTCCATTATTTTTCCCATACAGCTGGTGAGGGCAATATGTCGATAGTGATGCGGGTTGATTGGATCCTTGCCAGGTTTTAATAATGCTATGACATTATTAAAGTGTCGCCAGCTATCAGGGAAAGTATTTTCGGTGAAAACCCGGTTATATAGCTGGAGTAAGACATGAAGTGACTTTTTGCTCAGCTCTTTTAACATGACATAGTGAATTCTGTCAGGTCCAGCAGCACTAATTTTGAGCTGTTAAGAGCAAGCCGTAGTTCAATTATGGTAAAAGGACAGTTGTACATCTGATGGTGGTCTGTGTTAAAATTTAGGGTCTGCTTTTCAGCAAGGGACTTTATAATTTCTGAAAGTTTGGTGAGTATGAGGATACGGCAGAGGTTTGAGCAAAGGATTCTCCGAGAGTGTTAGCTATGTCTTGAGGTAGTGAAACATCATTCCCATTTACATTCACTATTGATAGATGCAAAGGAGGATATTTATTATACATTTTTCTAATATTTTTCCAGATGGTTTGTGTTTTGGTGGACTGCGCAATAGTTGAAGCAAAGCGTTTCCATGACTCTCTTTTACTTGCACACTGAATGCGTCTAGCATTGGCTCTGGCTTTCTTAAAGTGTACTAGATTAGCAGCAGTAGGGATTTTGCGAAATTTATTCCAGGCTTTATTTTTCTCTCATTTGGCTTGATTGCATTCGTTGTTCCACCAGGGTTTTGATCTTATTCTATGATTTGTGGACACTCTTGGTATTGCTGCTTCGGTGGCCAGCAATATTTGATTTGTTACATAATCAACAGCATTATTTATTAACACATTTGAAACAGCTGTTTTTTGCAGGATGGCTAGTTGCCTATATTTTACCCAATCAGCTTTGACAAAGTTCCATTTGGCTGTCTGATTATGACAAGGTGGTGAATTTGATTCCATATGACAGACTATTGGATAATGGTCACTACCCAGTAGACTGTCATGAACAGACCAGTCAAACAGCGGAAAAAGGACTGGTGAGCACATGGAGAGATCAATTGCTGAGCTTGACCAAGAAGGTAGATGAAAATAAGTGGGTCAACCAGTATTCAGTAGTGTCAGATTAAATTTATCTAAAAGTTTTTCTAGTATTTTTCCTCGTTTATCGTGTATTCTATCACCCCATAGAGGATTATGTGCATTAAAATCTTCCATGATGCAAAAGGAAGGAGGGAGCTGAGATACAACAGTTTCAAGATCAGTGTAAGAAATGTCTTGGTTAGGGGAAAGATATAAGGAGAAAATGGTAAAAGAAAAACGAAAGGATATTCGAGCAGCTACTGCTTCTAGATTTGTTTTTAACATTAATGGTTGGGAAGGGATATTGGAGATGACTACAAGTGCAACCCCTCCATGAGCCGAATTGCTTACATAAGAAACTCGATCTTTTCTGTAGATAAAATGATGTTTAAGTGAGGTAGTAACAGAAGCTGTTAAGTTAGTTTCTTGGAGGCAAAAGGTAACTGGGTTATACTGGAGAAGGAGATCCCGAATGTCATCAAGGTTGGTGAGATACCCTCTACAATTCCAATGAAGAAAACTGGGCATTATGTGGGTGAAGTGTGGTCCTCAGTTTCTGTCTGAGGTACTGTTGGCTTATGTTGACCAGATTTTCTTTTCGGGAAGTACAGTCTTCCTGTTTCCATCTCTTCTTCTGGGAAGAGATCGAGAATGGGTTCTCCGCGGTCAGTGTTTCCTTCCATTTCTATCGAATCAGTTTTAATAGTATCACCACTTTTTGAGTACATTGGGTTATTGGTAGTATGCAGAACAGTGATTGGTGTGTTAACAGCCTTGTTTGATTTACATGGTTTACCAGAAAGGGGCACAGCTTCCAAAATTGACCGAGCCCAATCTGACAATGATCTGTCTGGGGGAAACGTTACCTCAGTTTGAGTACCAGTCGTTATTGTTCTTTGCACATTACTGGTTACCGCAATTGGCTTTTGGACTACTTCAGCGAAGCTGGGTCGAGTGTTAAATTGAGCCTGTACAGATTTTTTGGTACGAGATATGCCATATGTCTCATTTGTTCATCTGACATCCATTTAGGTCTGAATCTTGAACAATATTTCTTAGTTGGTATGTAAAGCCTAGTAGCTTCCAAGATAAGTTCTTTGAATGCTTCCCATTTTGAGTTTGCTGTTGGTAACATCATCAGTTGGTCCCACTGTATAGAATTTAAATACTGTTTCAGACCATTGTAGTCGCCTTTACGAGAGCAATAACCCTTCCCTTTACCCCTAATGGTAGTTACCTCTTTGAGTAAATCCCACTTCAGCACACAGTGATCACTGCCACCTAGTGGGTCATTTACCTGCAGATTCTTAATGCATGAAGAATCAATACTGATAATCAAATCAAGAGTATTACTCCCTCTAGTTGCCTCCCGAACATGCTGATGTAGAAAACAATCATCCAATAAATCCACAAAAGCCTTGCTAGTGTGTGAGTGACCAGCCCCCAAATTCCAGTCATTATCTGGGAAATTAAAATCTCCCATTATAAGATTCTCTGATTTACTGGCGCACTCTATTTCCCTGCACAATTTCTTATTATACTCATCAGAGTCATTAGGCCTATAGCACACTCCTACTCTCAGTTTTGATCTCCCAATGCTTATGTCACACCAAACTGACTCGACACTGCACTGTCCAGCGACGTCGCTGGACAGTGCAGTGTCGAGTCAGTTGGATTTTATGTGTTTCTCAACTAATAGCATAACCCCTCCTCCCTTCCTATCCTTTCTGTAGATGTTGTACTCCCCAAATTCCAGTTCTGCATTACTTATATCTGTTTGACACCACGTCTCTGATATCCCAACAATATCCACCTTTGACGCTTTGAGCAATACCTCAAATTCATTAAATTTATTTACCAAACTCCTAGCATTGGTGTACATGCAAGTATACATGCACCTGTTCTTTTTCTTAGCTACCCTAACACAACCCATGTGTTTACTTGTACCCCAATGACTCCCAGCAGTCTCTGAAATGTCCTGCATCTTGTTTTCCAGGCTGCTGCTCGTTCCGGTGGGGGCGGTGCGGGAGTCGGTTTTGCCTCTGCCGGTGGCTGCTGTTGGTCTGTTGGTCCTTGTGTCCCCCCAATCTGGTGGTTTTCCGACCCGCCTGGCGCTGCCTCGGTGGCGTCAACGGGCGTTCTTGGACCCTTTCTGTTTGGGTGTGTGTCCTGTCCCTGCAGAGGCGGTCTCTCCTGTTGGCAGGTGCGGACTGGGCTGAGGGGGGGTTCTGCCCCTTGGGCCTTGCGCAGTCTTTCCGGGGCCGAGTTGATTGGCGGGGCTCTCATCGTGTGATCCCTCCTGTCGTGTCTGGGTGGAGTTGCAGACGCTTCGGGTTCAACCCTGGTTCACGGCTTTTTTCCAACAGTGACCTGTATATCATCGTTCTTCTCTTTCTTGGTGACTCTCTCTCTCTCTCTCTCTCTCTCTCTCAGGGTAACTCAGGCTGGTGCAGCATAAGCCTCAGGCTTCCTTGCACCATATGGCTAATAAGATAAGATAAGATGTTTTTTTCGGCTTTGACCCGTTGAATGTTTTTTTCCTGTTTCCATAGGGGGCAATCTCCGGAGTAGGTAGTATGTGGAATGGGCCATTACAATTTGAGCATTTGTGCTGCTCTGCTTTGCAGTCAGAGTGATTGTGCTTGTGTGAACCGCAATTAGCACAAGTGGCTGAACCTCTACACACGTTTTGGGAATGCCCAAATTTTTGGCATTTAAAACAGCATGTTGGGTTAGGAATGTACAATTTTATCTGAAAATTCAGATAGCCTGCTTTGATGGATGTTGGAGGTTTGGGGCTATCAAATGTTAGTATTATATTCCGAGTTGAAACTAGAGCATTGTCTCGTTTTGTGTATATGCGCTTTACGTGCACAATTCCCTGGTCTCGTAATTCATTTTTCAACTCTTCTTCTGAGAGATTTATGAGATCCCACTCAGCTATCACACCCCTAGAGGTGTTTAGAGTAGCATGAGGGGGAGACAATAATCGATAATCCTCCAGAGGATGTTAGTTTTTGGAGCCATTGTGATTGCTGTTCATCTGAGACCTCAACGAGCAAGTCGCCCGATCTCAGATGCTTAGTTGTTTTCGGAGATCCTATTAGATTTTCTAGGTATTTCTGAATTTTAAAAGTAGAGAGACTACCTAGAGACTGTTCTTGAGTCGAATGCAATACAAGGTGCACTGGATGCCTTCTTTGTACACTAAGTTTTTTGACGTTTAGCACTGCATGAGTTAGAGTCTTCTGTCTCATGAGTAGCCATGTTAGGATCCCTATGTCCTGTAGGAGAGATCATTTTGCTCCTTTTAGCCCAGGAAAGATAGCTTTTCTTTCCAGGTTACCGGCCCCACCACGGGGAGGCAGGAGCAGTGCTACAAGGGTAATCAAGCGGCTGAGTTAGTTTGGTTAGTAAGATTAACAAGAAACAGAAAGGTGAATTTCCTTCATGGAACTCTGCCTACTTTTTGTAGATTCAAGGAGGGGAATGCCAGAAGTTTATCAAACTCTAACAGGGAGCTAAGTGATTTTGTAATAACTGAGAGCAAAGTGGAGGAGAAATTGTTGAAGTTAAAGATAAAATAGACACCTGGGACAGATGGAATCTATCCAGTTATACTGAAGGAGGCAGCAAGGGAAGTAAGCAAACCCTTAGCCATAATTATGGAAGCATCTTTAGTCAGGGGAGGTCTTCATAGACTGGAGATGTGCCAATGTATCCCCAATTCACAAAGGGGGGGGGGTGCAAAGGGTGACACAAACAATTATACACCTCTTAGTTTAACTTCTGTTCTGGGGAAAAGAATCTATCCAGTTATACTGAAGGAGGCAGCAAGGGAAGTAAGCAAACCCTTAGCCATAATTATGGAAGCATCTTTAGTCAGGGGAGGTCTTCATAGACTGGAGATGTGCCAATGTATCCCCAATTCACAAAGGGGGGGGTGCAAAGGGTGACACAAACAATTATACACCTCTTAGTTTAACTTCTGTTCTGGGGAAAAGAATCTATCCAGTTATACTGAAGGAGGCAGCAAGGGAAGTAAGCAAACCCTTAGCCATAATTATGGAAGCATCTTTAGTCAGGGGAGGTCTTCATAGACTGGAGATGTGCCAATGTATCCCCAATTCACAAAGGGGGGGGGTGCAAAGGGTTACACAAACAATTATACACCTCTTAGTTTAACTTCTGTTCTGGGGAAAATAATGGAGTACCTGGTTAAAGATGTGATACATGATCACCTAGACAAGACTGCAGTAATAGTTCAGACACAGCATGGGTTTGTTAAGGGGAAGTCTTGTCTGACCAATTTGATTCGATACCACAATGTGGTCACAAAGGAACTGGATGCAAAAAATAACTTTGATATCATATATTTGGATTTCAGGAAAGCTTTTGATACTGTTGCACATGGAAGACTGCTGCACAAATTGGAGTGGTATGGCATTAAGGGCAAGTTGCTGCAATGGATAAAAGGATGGTTGAGGGGGAGACGGTAGAGAGTGGTAATAAATGGACACTGCTCTGTGTGGACTAGTTATTAGTGGAGTTCCCCAGGGCTTGGTGCTAGGCCCATTGTTGTTTTGTGTATTTATCAATGATATCAATGAAGGCATATCAGGTTTAATGTCCAAGTTTGCATATGATACAAAGGTTGGCAGGGGTGTTAGTGACGGTAAAGACAGTATGCTACTGCATAGGCAGATGGGCTGAGAAGTGGGAACTGAACTTTGCATTTGTCATTGACAAATGCAAAGCATATGCATAGTAGTAACCCAAGAGAACCGTACCAGCTGTGTGGTACTACACTCAGGTACAGATTGTTTGCACATGTGTGGGACTTTCCCTTGCAATATATATTTGGTTCACTGTTGTTGATATTATCAAGCTGAAGAAGAGGCACATTACCTCGAAAGCTTCCCATTTTATTTTGTATACAGCACATGTAAATTTTAGCGCTTTTATTTGGTTGTCTTATTTTATTTTATTGTATGCAGTCAGTGACTTTAAATTCTTGTATATATTTATTTATCTTTTCAATTTCTAATTTTGTATCATTTATTTTAGTAAATTGTTTGAAGTTAGATGAAGCCATATTTCCTTACGATATCATGTCCTTATCCTGATGTCCGAGGCCTCTTTCCTAATATTCATTCATCATATGGTTCTGAGATCTATGACAGGGTTAATGTATTGCAAAGGTTATATCTAATGGTAATTTGTTATACACACAACATCTAAGATTCATTCATCGCTGTACGACACCCCAAGTTATTCTTAAAGGATTTCAATATAACCTGCCCTTCTCAGATTTACGTATGCAACGCACATGCCATCAATATGGATTGAATACTTTGAGTATATGTTTTGGAGTTTTGCATCGGAGAGTGCCCAGTTTGACTTTCTTTTATTTTGTTAACTAAAGTGATGTGTGCACAGGCAGTGCATGTTTCAGATAGATATCACCTACAGCAACAGATAAAGTTTCAGGCTTTGATGAATGGTTTCCGTGTGGTAGAAAGGAATATATTGGTCAACACTACACAGTTTGTCTTGAATTTGAATAACAAAGACTAACAATGGACCAACAGCGGATTCTGTCCTTGGAATGAATTCTGCAGTGATTCCGAGAAAAATCCCAGATTACTTAATGTTATGGGGTGAAACTACACTTGCATACATTACAGAGGAGATGGCAATTGCAAGTATGATCAATAGTGGCCTCCAATTTGTCTAAGACACAGAGGACAGCTCCTAATTCTCTGTGTAAAAAAACAGTATCTTGTGATTTTACCAGCTGATAAAGAACATTGCACTGTGATTTTGAATAGAGGGGAATTATGTGCAAAAGGTTTCACTTTACTACAGAACACACAGGTTTACAAGCCTGTTGGTGGTTCATATATTGGAATATTGAAAGTTTTCTGGTTTACCTGCGATTCATAAACCAGGCATTCCACTACACCTCATTGTTATCTGTTACGGCACTCGGATGTATGAACTCTCCAAGTAATTAGCTGATCTGCTTAACCCTCTTATTGATACCACTTATTATCAATATCTTATTGATAATAAGATGGTTAAGCAGATCAGTACTACTGTTAAAAGTAGTACTTATTTTTGGAGGTCATTAGGGGGTTTAATTTTATGGAGAGTGAGATAATGGTTTCTTTTGACGGGGTCTACATGTTCACATCTGTTCTGATTCATTACGCCATTATGTTTGTTTGGCTGTTGTTGAACAGATTCCATGTTGAGGAGCAGAACCTCATTCTCCAATGATGATATATGTCGGGCCTTTAATGTTTGTTTGTCCAACTGTGCTATCGAGTATGGCAGTTCTTTATATAAGCAAATTCAGAGAACTGCTATGGGTGCACTGGTCAGTGTCCCCCCCCCCCATAGCAAATATTACTATGGAGACTTTTTATGTTATTGTTGTTATTTGGTTTTTAGGAGCATTAGCAACTAAGGCCATATTGCTCCGGGGATATGCGGTGGTCATTTCCTGACCTTTCTGCATCCTCCGTATTTGGTGGTCACGGCATGGGCTCGAACTCTGGTCTAATCAAGAAGCATGTGCTACGCACTGCCTCCTGCCCACCTGGCTACGGAGGCACCATGGAGAGATTTTTGAAGAGAACAAATTTTCAGGTTTGCTCACCACCGTCAGTCTCTGTCATGGGTATGTTGATGATGTCTTTGTAGTTGCTCCACGGGGGTCAGAGTCACTGCTTCTCCAGTATCTTAATTCTTTATCTCTGTATATTGATTTTGCTATGGAGATGGTGGTGGACAATGCTCTGCCATTTTTGTATGTTTCAGTTCAATGCGATGGTTGTTTATTGACTTCGGTTTATAAAAAACCCAGGTGCCACAGCCAATTTACAAATTATAATTCTCACATTCCCTGGGGCATCTACACAGCACAGCTACAGCATTGTTTAACTGCACACGCTCACATTGTTTCTATTATTGATAGAGAGACTGAGTAAGCCAGAGTCAGATCGGAGTTATCTAATTGTGGTTATCCCCCTCATTTTTTGGATAGGTTTCAATTGCAAGATAACAGTCCTCACAGAGATTGGGTTGATTCACTGATTGCTACAGCATACATTCCTCACCATCCGGGTGTATCTGCACTCCTTGCCAGGTGCTGTGAAGTTACCTTATTGGTTGTTTATAGCTCCCCGGAAGTTACAATCAATGTTACCCAGTGTGAAATCAGTTGTACCCACGCTACATTGTGTGAGAGTAGTTTATCTTATTACTTGTCCAGATTGTGGGGGGCTGTTGTATTGGGGAATCTAAACGTAGGTTAGTTAGCATTAGCAGAGGTATATGATGCAAGAAAGCAAGCTTATACAGCATCAGTCAAGTTGATCAGATTTCTGAGAACGAGGGAGCTATATGACAAGCTGATTTTGGTGCTTCAGCCGTTGCTGAGCACTACTAGAGTGAGCAGCACTTCCAGTAGTACTCCTGGTCTAATTTTGAGATTCTGGACTATGCTCGTGATATGTGCCATCTCCCATGGTTAGAGGCCCTCCATATAGCAATGGGGGGACACTGACCACCATCAAGCGTAATGCAGAGGCCTGCATCACCCTATTATGGAGGCCACTGTTTTACACCTTAATGGGAGGTGGCAAGTTAACACTAGAGCTGGTAGACATTATAATAGGAATACAGAGTCTGATGATTAACATCTATTTCTCTTACTTCTCTTCCCTCTACTCTTTTTCCTTTCCTTTTCTCCTGCTACACTCAATGGACAGGTATAGATTGTTCGCGCATGTGTGGGAATTCCCTTTTCAATATATATTTGTTTCACTGCCACTGACTTTATCAAGCTGAAGAACAGGCCTGCCACCTTAAAAGCTTCCCATTTTATTTTATATACAGTGCATGTATGTTTAACACTTTTATTTGGTTGTCTTATTTTATATTTTAATTGTTTATAATCTTGTTTTGTTTTATTTTATCCAGTCAGTGATTTTAAATTTTTGTATATATTTATTTATATTTTCAATTTCAAATTTTGTATCATCGTTTATTTTAATAAACCATTTGAAGTCAGAAGAAGCAATATTTCCTTATCATTTTAGTTCACTGTTTAGTTCGTTATCAATGTTCACTGAAGCTTATAATAGTTTTTTAGAGTTTGCTCAATTAGTTTTTGTAGACAGAAAGAGATATTGATAAGTTTATTTGTATTTGGTGTTTTTATCGTACAATGTCAATTTAAATAACTATAAATATAAATAGCAAATATGTACATAGTGAAAATTTTTATGGAAGTTAATGTGTTTAATGTCTAATTTTGTAGAGAATTAGTAGAGATAGTAGAGACCTGCCTCCCTGATGGCAGGGGCAGAAACCTAAACACAAAGTTTAATTATTATTAAATGGTGGAAGGGGCTAAGTGATTTTTATTTATTAATGAGATCAATTTAGAGTATGTATAAATGATGATAATGCACACATGAAAGGCTACTATAAGAACATGAAACTTCTAAGAAATGTGCAGTAGGTTAAATGCAAGTGGCACACCTGCAGAGATTTTAAAGTTATTGGGATCCTTTTAGGTCTGCAATCTGGCCATACAAAATATTGTTTTTTTTTTTTTTTTTTGTGCAAGTGGGACACTCAAGCCAAAACCAATCATTACAATGCCAAGTTTTTGTCAACTCGCATGACTCTTGGACCTGAAAAAAAAAGAAAAAAAAGTATCTGTAAGCCATTAGTTGATCAAACAAACATTTCCCCACAGCTTCACATGAAGTTAGGTCTAGTGATGATTTTGTAAGAGCTACGGATGGAATAGAAATTTCTGAATTTTTGGCATATTAATTCATTGATACCAAAATCAAAGAATGTGTATTTTCAGAACTCAAATTAGAGAGTTACTGAAAGAGTATTAAATCCCATGGAACCGGAAGCTTGGAAATCCTTCAAGAAAGTTGGCAAACATTTTTTGGGTAACAACAGAGCAGACAGCTATAAAATCTTCACTGAAAATTTATTAAAACCCTACTAAAATCTCAGCCTTGAAAAATTTTGACTTCTTCCTACATAACTTTGGACATGTCAGTGATGAAAGTTTTCATCAAGATGTTGTCATCCAGGAGAAATATTATCGAGGAAGGTGAAACAGAGACTCTCCTGATCATTATAAAAGAAAAAGCAAATGAAAAAAGAAACTTGGCTAAATTTTTATGCTGTTTACTGTAATAATTGTTATAATTTCATTAAAAAAAATTCTTCTAAGTGCAACCTGCATTCCTTTCTGAATCTGTGGATTCTAGGCAATCTCTAATTTCAAATTTGGATTCAGTTCATCAAAATCCATGTGCTTTCAAGAGAGGAAAAAAATCAAAAGCTTAAAATTTGATGTCCAGTGTTACTGGAAGGGATAAACAAAGTGAGTAAATTTTTACCTTTTCATTTTTTTTTTTGGTTGATTCTCTATAAGCCTGATTCTTTTATCACTTTTTCACTACTAATACTAATACAAAATAATCAATGGGCATGCACCCTAATAGGAATGAACAAGAATTTGCACAGAGGTAAGAAACTAAGACTGCTTCACTTATACAATTACATAAAGGAATTACTTGAATAGCACGATTTTGATGAAAAAAAATCAGTGCTGAAATCTATCTTATATTAGGAACCAAAATTGATCCGAGAAGTTTAATTATAAAGACTTACATTAAAAGGTGTAGTTGGCCATGCAAAGAATTCTGATCAAATGTCTAATTACCTGATCTAAATAAAATTCCTTCTGTATTTTGCTGGAATTGGATTAATTTAATTTTTTGGTTAAAACTGACATCACTGCACTCTTATTCTTACTTCCCAAGAACTGATCTGTATGCATATTTGTCATTTTTAGTCATTTGTGTTAGCCTAGTTGCCTCCTGGGCTCTTGTCCATATGCAACTAGTTCTCAGCTGTGATTGTATCATAACTTTTTCGAGGTTAGTATGTTAGTCATATTATACAATACAACACAACACAACACGTAAACTTAATAACTCAATGTCAAAAATAAACATGAACAACCATTTGGCTTTGCAGCAGGGACGATGTGTCCATCCCACCATGAGTTACTGTCCCCACCACTGGGGAGGTAGGTTGCCCTATCTGGCAAACCTGTACCCGGCACCTAAAGATGCCTTTTACATGACAAACCTGCTGAACACTACTTTATCAAGACAAAGTTCCACCATAATGGACTGTGAGAGAGAAAGCATCTCTCCCTCCACCCACGCTTGGAGGTGTGAGTAATATGAAAAGTCAAGCACAATGTAAAGGCCGGTCTCTGGCTTTCCACATGAGCATAGGTCTGAGTCTCAGCTGAAGCAACCTAGACTTCAAGCCATGTCCAGTCAGGACACATCACATGGCCAAGCCTAACTGGAGCCAAAGCCTTTGCAGCTCACAGTAAGAACAGAGGGAATGAAGGCATATAGATGACAACCCTTCTCAGAATTAGTCCACTGATTCTGCCATATGGCCTCCAATTCATCGTTGCTCCTTTCCCCCTCAGATGTTAGATTCAAGGCAACTTATGCCGGCCCAACCGGGCACAACTAGACGCCAAAAGCTAGTTGACGAATCTCTCTCTTCAAGGAGTACCATAGGTAAGCCTGGGCTACTAGCAAATCAGCCAGCATTTTACCAACCAATACACATAAAGCTTCAGTAGTCACAGTTCTACAGGCTCGAGTAATGCCAAGAAGAGCAGACCTCTGTGCAGAGAGAAGGAACCAGGGGACATGAGAGTTTTCAACTCTTCATCCCTAAGCTTCAGTCACATATGTCAGGACAGGGACAAAGATATTATCATAAAGGAGGTGGAGGGTTCCTCTTTTAATACCCCAATCCATGCGGATGGCAAGCTGAAACTTGGCATAAGTCTGCATCACCCTCTCCCGCAAGTAATTGCATGTGCCAAAAACATCAGTCTCTCTTCAAGTCACTTTATTAAGTACATAACCTTGTGGACCACCTGAAGAGAGAGAGAGAGAGAGAGATGGCCCCCCCAAAGCAACAAACAGGGGGCTACATCCCCCTCAGCAACACAGCCAGCAACTTATGTGCAAAGACCTATAACTTATGCAATGAGGCCCATGATAACAATCGGATTAAGCAGGCTTATAGTAGTAGTAGTAGTAGTAGTAGTGGCACTTGATGCAAGAAAGCAAGTGTAGGAGCTTATGCAGCATCAGCCAAAAAAAAAAAAAAAAAATCACACTATACCCTCCAATTGCCTGTCCAGTTCCTCCTTAAATTTATTTAACCTATCAACTTCCACAACGACAGATGGAAGTTTGTTCCAGCAATTAACCACCCGCTGGCTAAAGGCAAATTTCCGCACATCTATTCTACATCTATCCTTTCTTAATTTGAACTTATGTCCCCGTAGGTTCGTATTCTGAACAAGTGGGAGGATCCCATCAGAATTCAGCGTGCTCAACCCATTCAGGGCCTTATAGACCTCAATCAGATCACCGCGCAGGTGCCTAGTCTCCAGCCACTGCAATTTGCAGAACTTAAGCCTCTCTTGGTAAGAGGATCCCTTCATTCCCCTCACCAATCGTGTTGCTCTTCTATGCCCGCTCTTCAAGCTCCCTGTGGGAGTTTCCCCACAAGGAACACGAGATCATCAGCATAAGCCACAATCGTAGTTCCTTCAACTTCATACATGACTAGATATTCATCAAATACCAAGTTACACAGATCTGTATGCACAGCTAAACAAATTGGGGGGGGGGACTGAAAATAAAATAATAATACCAACTACAATGCAGGCTTTATTATTATTACTGTTGCTCATGGTATGGAACCTCCCGTCAGGGAGGTTCCATATCATGATAGGTATTGCTACCGAGTACACAGGATGGTTGTTATATCTGGTGTTACTGTTGGTCGAGGAACTCTCTGACTATCCTACAGGTGCTCAGGATTGCTACTTTCTAGAGTTCCTTATAGGTGTTCTCTGGAAGACCTATTGCTGTTAGGCTGTTATGTAGGGTCTTTGGCATTGTACTGGTGGCTGACATGATGATCGGGATTGTTGTTACTTGTTGCATATGCCACATCTCCTTATTATTATAATTATTATTTTGTTGTCACTCTTATATTATTTCTCCCTGATTGGGGGTTCCACATCATAACGAGTATTGCTACCCAAGTACATAGGGTGGTTGTTGTTATGTATATCATCTTGTTATACTCTGGCATGACCACCAGGTCAGTGGAGTTCACAAAAAATCATCAATACAAATATTAATTGTATTTAGTAGTCATAGGCTTGAACCCCAGTCAACTGAAGGAGAACGTGTTACTTCATTCTCATGTTCCTGACCACTTGGCTATGTCAGGCCTGTACAGGTGGTTTATATACAGGGTGTCTCAAATATATTGGTACAAACATTTAGGAGAGGTAGGTAACATCTAAAGGAATGTGAATGGCATAGGAACCCATAACCGGAAACGTCACCATAAGTCAGTAGACGGTGCTGTAGTCACCGCACGAAGAGCATGCATCGATATACGAACTGTGAGCTGGCAGACATGCACCTAGTATATGGATTAGCAGAGGGCAATGGACGAGCTGATCAACGAATTTATGCAGAAAGCTTCCCAGACAGACATGTACTGGACCACAGTTTGTTTGCGCGTGTACATCAAAATTTGTGCGATTATGGGTCAGTTAGAGGTAACAGGAGTAGTGCGGGCAGACCACGTACGATGCAAACTCCTGCCATGAAAGAAAGTGTGTTGAATGCTGTCCAGAATAATCCTGCTACCAGCACATGTGCCATTGCCTCTGCCTTAGGAGTGTCTCGTTGCAGTGTACAGTGTGTCTGGCACAACGATTCCTTACACCCCTTTCATCTCCAAAGGGTTCAGTTACTGCTCCCCAAGATCATCCTGCATAATAATACCAACAGGCGATCAGGTGTGCAGGATGATCTTGGGGGAGCAGTAACTGGCTTTCGGGCAGTAGTTTCTCCAAAAAAAAAAGTGTTCAAGACTTGAATTTTCCAGCCTATGTTTTGTTCATGGATGAGACTTATTTCACTCGGAAAGGTTATTCAATCAGCACAATGCTCATGTGTGGGCTCACGACAACCCACACGGTGTGCGACCCCATACGCCACAACATCGCTTTGCAATCAATGTGTGGGCAGGTATGGTCGGTGACTGCTTAGTCGGCCCATACCTGTTACCATCCCACATGAACTCTGCTAAATATCGGATCTTTCTTGAACAAGTTCTACCGGGGTTACTTGACGATGTTGCAGCAAATGTGAGACGCAACATTTGGTTTCAACGTAATGGGTTGCCTGCCCATTATGAAAGGTGTGTTCGTGACCATTTGAACAGGCGTTTTGGACGTCGATGGATTGGCCGTGGTGGACCGTTGCCTGGCCCCCATGCTCACCTGATTGATCAAGCATTGATTTCTTTCTGTGGGGGGCCTCAAATCTATCGTGTATGAATCGCCTGTGGAGACGGAAATGGATCTTGTGGCGAGACTCGTCTGTGCTGCTGCTGCTACTGTCAAAGAAACTCCAGGTGTGTTCGGCTGTGTCCGCCAATCCATGCTGTGTCGGTGTCACGCATGCATCACGTCTCATGGTGGAACCTTCGAGCATCTGTTGTAACACCATGAAATGCATCCATCTCATACTCCATTGTTAATACTGTCAAATAAATGTTTGCTACTAATTACCGTCTTCTGTCATTTCTGCTTCTTGTGTCTCTGCTACTACTTTCCCGTGACGTTTCCGGTTATGGGTTCCTAGGCGATTCACATTCCTTTAGGCTGACCTGGCTAACCGGGTGGGTAAAGTGCCTACCTGGCAACCGAAAGGTCGCGGGTTCGAATCCCGCCTCGGGCTTGGATCAAAGTACTGCAAAAAAAAACCTTGGTTGTTGTTGTTGTTGTTGTGTTTAACAACACATAGGCTACTTGGGCCATATTGTGTCTTCCTAATGGTGAATATGAAATAACTATATTTTATTATATATCCCTATCCGGTTTAGGAAAGTAAACAGTTCTTTTTTATTAGGATCATCTCCCAGAATCTGAGTTAAATTTATTGATGTCTGCATATTAGTTAACGATTTAAAAGTGTCTAAGCGGATGTTTTGAAAGAGAGGACAGTCCACTAACAAATGACGAATGGTTAGTTGTACTTGACATGATGGACATTGTGGAGCGCTTTCATTAGTTAACAGATACAGGTGAGTGAGATGAGTATGCCCAATCCTGAGCCTTCCTAAGATTGTTTCTTCTCGTCTGCTTTTCTGGAAGCTGGAGGGCCACAGCTTTGGTTCCGGTTTTATTTGGTAGAGTTTATTTCCTGGATAACCTTTCCAGATTAATGACCAGCTGTTATAACATGCTTTACGGATAATGTGTTTGTAATCCGTATATGGAACTTGAAAAGTCTGCGAAATAGTGGTTTCTGGTTGTTTGGCTGCATGATCTGCTCTTTCATTGCCGGATATTCCAGAATGTCCTGGGATCCAGCAGAATGTCACAGTTTGGTTCAATTCCATACAGGCAAGTAACTTAGAATGAATCTGTTTTACTACAGGGTGAGAGGATTTGGTATTAGTATTTATGGCAGAGACAGCACTGAGTGAGTCAGTGAATATTAAAGCAGACGGAATTAGTTGTTCAATAATGTGATCCAGAGCTAAGTTTATAGCATAGAGCTCAGCAGTGAAGATACTGCATTCTATTGGCAATGAGACAGAAGTGCTAAATGTTGGGAAGATTGCAGCAGCACCTACTTGGGTCTCAGTTTTGATCCATCTGTATAGATTTCACATGCGTTTGAATTAGAAAGAGTGTAAGTTGCATGTAACTGTGCGATATTGGAAGGAGACAGCGTGTTCTTTCCCCACTGTTGAAAGTAGTCATCATATATTGCACAGATATTTTCCCAGAGTGGATCTGGTGGTGTTTTGTCCTGAAATATATTGCTGATATCTATGTTCCATGATTGAGCCAGTTCCTTAAATCTAACTGCAGCAGGTCGGTTTTCATTAAGTTTACTGATATAAAATGACTCGCATTCAGTATTGTAGAGACATCTCCAACAAGGATGAGAGGGCAGACTACGGATTTTTGTGGCATACATCAGAAGTAATGATTTTCTGCGAAGATGTAAGGGAGGTTCATGAGCTTCGATGTACAGGCTCTGAACCGGGGAAGTTCTGAATGCGCCTAGAGCGACTCTCAAAGCACAGTGCTGGATGGTGTTTAGTCGTTCTAAAGTACTTTTCCTCGCTGAATCATATACTGGAGAGGCATAGTCCAAGGGAGACCTGATGAGAGCTCTATACAGATGGATGAGGGTATGACGATCAGCACCCCATGACATGGATGACACACACCGGAGGATGTTTAATTTCTTCAAGCAGATGGTACGAAGATAGGCCACATGCGCTTGAAAGTTCAGTTTCCTGTCTAGTATCAGACCAAGGAAACAGATATTGTGAGCAAGAGGAATTGGCACGTTATTTATCTTTAGCTCTGGATCAGGATGAAGTGACCGAAGTTTGCAGAAATGAGTGGTAGTGGTTTTCTGTTCAGCGAGATTATATCCATTTCGTAAGGTCCAGGATTGAATTTTCGTTAAAGCAATTTGTAGCTGTCTTTCGATAGTATTCATGCTTTGCGATTGGCAGGATATAGTGAGATCGTCAGCATACATGTATACTTCAATCATTTTTGGAAGTTCTTCCAAAATATTGTTGATCCTAATTGCAAATAGGGTTGGACTCAATATGGAACCCTGTGGGACACCCTCTTCTTGAATGTGAGATGTTGATAGCATGTTTTTATATCGGACCTGAAATGTATGCAATTTTAAAAAGTTCTGAATTATTAAAGGGAGATGCCCTCTCAGCCCCAACTGATGCATATCTTTAATAATACCATGACGCCATGTGGTGTCAAATGCTTTATGAATATCCAGGTTGACCATCACTAGATGTTGTTTTCTCACGAAAGCATTACGAATGTTTGATTCAATTTTTACAAGTACATCTAGGGTGGACCTGTTTTTACGGAAGCCATATTGGTGATCAGAAAGGAGATTTTGGGAGTCTAGAATCCAGGTGAGCCTCTTATGTACCATCCTTTCAAAGATTTTGCCCAGACAACTTGTCAACGATATCGGTCTGTAATTCTCAACTAGAGAAGGATCTTTGCCTGGTTTTGGAATAGCACAAATATAGGAATGACGCCATGACAGAGGATATGTATTTTCAGAGAAGATCCGGTTATAAAACAGTAATAGTGTGCCGAGATCGGCTTCACACAGATGCTTCAGCATACTGTAGTGAATGCCGTCTGGTCCTGCTGCACTGTTCGGAGATTTGTTCAAAGATTCTCTCAGTTCAGATAGAGTAAACAGCTGGTTATATGGAAGTGAAAGTCTAGTTGCAAAATTAAACTTATGACGTTCTGATTCAGTTTTACTGCGTTGAAAGGAGATCACATAAGAGGAACAGGCAGAAATGTTATAAAAAGATTCGGCTAAAGCATTTGCAATGTCAGTAGGAGAGGATAAGTCCTGCCCATTGCATTGTATTATCGGAGATTGCTGCGGTAGAAATTTCCCATTCAGAGCTTGAATTTTTTTCCAAATGATTCTAGTGTCAGTATTTTTGTTAATAGCTGAGGCAAATTTAATCCAGGAGTCACGTTTTGCTGTCTTCCTAATTTGTCTTGCTTTGGCTCTGAGTTTTTTGTACATAATTAGGTTGGCAGTAGTTGGAAATTTGCGAAACTGGTTCCAGGCACGGTTGTTTTTCTCGTTTCACTTTGGAGCATTCTACATTCCACCATTGAGTTTGGTGTACCCGCTTGCTCTGGTTGGATTTTGGAATGGAAATTTCTGCTGCAGATAATATATGACTTGTAATGTGGTCAGTTACAACATCAATATGATTTTGTTGTACATATAGTTTGTCAAGTAAAACACAAGTTGAATAGTTTTCCCAGTCTGCTTTATGAAAGTTCCAAGAAGTACTGCCTTTAGGACATGATACCGTCTGTGTTTGAATTGTATTGATGATAGGAAAATGGTCACTGTGGAATGGATCATTTAGCACTGACCATTCCATGCTTGGAAAAAGAGATGCTGAACATATTGATAAGTCTATGGCTGATGTACTACCTGTAGGTAGTTGGATGTGAGTTGGAGAGCCAGAATTTAATAGAGTCAGGTTATGGTTATCCAGGAACATTTCTATTAATTGGCCTCTCCTATCCATGATGGGAGATCCCCACAATGGATGGTGACCTTTGAAATCGCCGAGTAAACAGACTGGAGGTGGCAATTGTGTGATAAGGTTGTCAAGTTCAGTCTGGGAGCAAGGATAATTCGGTGGGATATAAATGGATGCAAGGGTTAACGATATTCCCATTGCTATCCGAACCGCTACAACTTCTAAAGAGGTTTGTAGTTGGAGATGTCTTGACGGTATGTTAGTTCTGATAAGAATAGCCACCCCACCACGAGCAGGAGTGTCAGAATCCCTGTCTCGTCTAAACATAGAATAATTTTTAATTTTCAGAGAAACTTGTGGTGATAAAAAGGTTTCCTGTAAACATACACCTATTGCTTTAGTTTGTATTAGTAAATCATTCAAGTCATCTATATTACTGTGTAATCCTCTACAGT
The DNA here is from genome assembly GCF_048544385.1 of Mastigoproctus giganteus. Taxonomy (NCBI): domain Eukaryota; kingdom Metazoa; phylum Arthropoda; class Arachnida; order Uropygi; family Thelyphonidae; genus Mastigoproctus; species Mastigoproctus giganteus. The sequence goes on from NC_143580.1 coordinate 141,594,873, forward strand.
TCCATTGAAGGAATTTATTCATTTGCTGGATTTATTGGAGGAAGATTGATCTGACTGTTTTTTCTGGGAAGGTTTCTGTCTGCTTAGTTTCGATTTTTCATTTCTGGGAAATATTGGGCATCCTGTATCCATGGTATCATTCGCATGTAACTCAAGTACTGTCTCTTCATCCTCTGACTGAACCTCCATTTCCATGTTGCTAGTCCTTGGTTTCGATTTCTTCTGGTTTTCAATAGTAGCTGATTTCGTTGTGTCTGGCAAGGTTGAGATAGCATCAGTTGGGATGCTGATTGGGGTGTTGCTGGTCTCACTGACTGTAGTTTTCTTATTATAAGTTAGCGCAGTTTTGGCCCAGGTGGCAAAGGAAATATTCGGTTCGATGGAGACATCTGTTTGGGTTGCAGCTGAGTGGCTATATTTTGTCACCGATGCATATGATCGGCTAGGCATGGTTAGCATTATTTGCTTTCGTGCTTCAGGGTATGTGACTTTATGCTCCACTTTATACTTTTGGATTTTTTTCCCTGTTTTCCAAAGGTCACACGCTTTAGAAAATGCAGGATGGCTTCCTTTACAGTTTGGGCAAGTGGGAGTGGAAGCTGTACAGTCTCCTTGGGAATGCTCCTTGGAGCCGCAAATAGGGCACACAGCATCGCCTTGGCATGCCGTCTGAGAATGGCCGTACTTCTGGCACTTAAAGCAGCGAATGGGATTCGGGATGTAGGGTCGAATCTTGCAGTTTAAGTAACCTGCTTTTACAGAAGATGGGAGATTCGGAGTACTGAATGTCAAAATAATGGACCTGGTTGGTAATAGGTTGCCATCTTTTTTCGTCATAATTCTCCGTGCATGAGTCACTTTTTGTTCGCTAAGCTCTTGAATGATTTCTTCCTCAGACACATTTAGTAAGTCCCATTCACTGATAACTCCTTTAGAGGTGTTCAGAGTGTTATGGGCTGTTACTAACACAGGAATATTGTTAAAAGTTGTTAATTTTAACAATTTTTCTGAGTGATTTGGCTTAGAAGCTTCAATTAGAAGGTCTCCGGATTGGAGACGTTTAACCATTTTGGGAGATCCAACAACCGATTCTAAACATTTCTGTATTAGGAAAGGCGATAGCTTGCCAATAGGTTGTGTGGATAGGGAATGCATTATCAGAAATGCTGGCATGTCTGTTTGTTTTTCTGTCCGTAGTCTCTTCGGATGATTCAAGTCATGCTCTGAATCAGAGTTGACGGGTCTGGAGCCCGCGGGCTCTAGCGATGGATATGCATCGCAATCCATCGCTGCTCCTTTTAGCCCCGGAAGAGGGAATTCCTTCTCCCAGGTTACCGACCCCGCCACGTGGAGGCAGGAGCGGTGCCAACCAGTGACCAAGCGATCAGCAGAAGAGGAGAGCAGTACGTTGCTAGCGATAGCAGTAACGTTGCAAGCGGGGTTAGCAGTAACGTTGCTAGCGGTGAAGCAGTGACGTTGCTCAGCGAGGGAAGCAGTAACGTTGCGAGCGGTGGAGGGATTATTAAAGCACTAGTACTCGCCCTAGGAAAAATCGCTAGAAAATCGCACTAGAAAGATCGCTTGGGAACTATCGCTTGGCACTCGGGGCCAAAAAAAAAACCTTGGGAGGTGCACTATGGCCACAGAAGCCGATGCGCCAATAACTACCAAAAAAAAAAAAAAAAAAAAAAAAAAAACATTCCTTTAGATGCTACCTATCTCCCCTAAATGTTTGTACCAATATTTTTGCGACACCCTGTATAGGCAAAATCGAGCATTGCTAGCAGTCATGGATAATGAATTGTAATTAACACAACTGGCCAAAAAAAAAAAAAAAAAAAATTTCTGAATTACCCTGAGAGAGAGAGAGAGAGAGACGGAATCACCAAGAAAGAGAAGAAGATGATATCAAGCTCAGGACCCTAGGTGTGCCAAGCCCAAACCAGATGTGAGCTCCTGGGGTTGTCTGGTGTTACCGTTGGTCGAGGATCGCTCTGACTATTCTACAGGTGTTCAGGATTGCGACTTTCTGGAGTTTGTTATAGACCTTAACACTATAGGTGTTTGCTGGCACCTATGGTGTTAAGGTCTTTGGCACTATACTGGTGGTTGACAAAATGATCGGGATGGTTGTTACTTCTTAAATATGGCACATCTCTTTGATCTCCTGTCTTAGGTTCGTATACTTGCCGATTTTTTCCTCATGGGTTTTCTTGTGGTTGCCAGTGTTGGGCACCGCTATGCCAATCAGATAGGTAGCTTTTTCCTTCTTGTCCACAAGGGTTATGTCTGGTCGGTCTGTTGTGTATGACTGTCTTATCCATTATTATGGCGCAGTCCCAGTACAGCTTGTGGGTTGGAGTTTCTAGTACTGGCTGGGGTTCATACTTGTAGTATGGTACACTTTCTTCGAACTGCTATTTCCTTGCTATCTGGCTGTGCCTATGAGTTTACTCAGTCTGGGTTTACTATGAGTTTACTCAGTCAACACATCACTGCCTTGCATCCTGCAGTGATGTGTTGGATCGTTTCTGAGGCCAGGTGGCATCATCGACATGTGCCATCTGACACTCTGGGCTCCTTGGTGATGTATTTTCTATAGTCTCTGGTGTTGATTACATAGCGTTGGATGGCGAGCATGAATCCTTCGATCTCGGGGAAGAGTTTCCCACTCGTGAGCCATGCATTGGAGGCAATTTTATCTATGTGATCTTGATGGAGATCACTGTAGTGTTTGCCCTGGAGTGTCTTCTTTGCCCATCTTTCTAGTTTCAATTGTGCCATCTGGGTGGGAGGGGACTCATCGCTTAGGTTGAGTGGGGTATACTGCTTTTCTATCATTCTTATGGCTTGGTAGATTGCTGCTGTGTGTTTCTGGAAGTAATCCTTTAGATTAGCAATCGCTGTTTTGTTGCTTGATGAGGTCTATCAGGCCCCTTCCTCCTCCTTTCCGAGCTATTGTCGGTCTCTCCAAGGCTGACTGGGTGATGGTGGCTCTTGGTCATCCTTGTCTTTCTCTTGATATCATCCAGCTCTACGTTAGTCCAATCTATGATGCCAAAGAAGTATGTTAGCACTAGGGCTATATACGTGTTTATGGCTTTGACTGTGTTCCCTCCATTCAGCTTTGTTTTCAGCAGGCTTCTGAGTCTCTGCTGGTATTTTTCGGTCAGGCAGGCCTTGATTTCCTTGTGCCCTAACCTGCATCATCTCCAGGTATTTATAATTCTCTCCCTCTGTTTATGGCTTCGATCTCTTTACCAATCTGCAGCTGGTAGTTTGGGGCCAACTAATTTTCCCTGATGCAATCCTTGCATTTGTCTAGACCAAATTCCATCCTGATATCATTGCTGAATTCTTCAGTGATCTTTAGAGTTGCTGGAGTTGCTTCTCGGTTGCTGCATAGAGCTTGATGTCATCCATGTACATCAGGTGGATGAGGGTGTACAGGTTCTTCCTTCCTTCCTTCCTCCTTCGAGGTTATATCCGTACATGCTGCTGTTGAGTATGGTGGATAGCAGGTTAAGTGCTAGACAGAAAGTGGGCTCAGGGCATATTCCTGAAAGATTCCTCTCCTGATGGGGATTAGTCTGGTTGTGATGTTCTCGACTTTAATTGTGGTACTCCATTTTGCCATCATTGCTCCCAGGAAGGTTTTCACTATAGGATTGACTTTGTAGATGTCCAGAATCTGTATTAGCCAGCTATGGGGCATGGAGTCAAAGGCCTTGTAGTAACTGATGTAGGCTGTGTACAGGTTGTGGCACTTCTTGTAGGCTTGCTCTATAACTGTGGCATCTATGGTTAATTGCTCCTTGCATCCTTTCTGCTATTCAGCTGGCTCTCCGCCGACCGGGCTAGCCGAGTGGGTAAAGTACCTGCCCGGCAACCCAAAGGTCGCGGGTTCGATTCCCGCCTCGGGCTTGGATCAAAGTACTGCAAAAACCTTGGGAGGTGCAATATGGCCACAGAAGCCGATGCACCAACAACTACCAAAAAAAAAAAAAAAAATACCAGCTGGTCTGATATCTTCTTAGTTATGCAGCTGGTCAGGATCTTGTACATCACTGGAGGTACAGGTGATTGGCCTGTATTTCGCCGGGTTTCTTTTATCTTTGTCTTTAGACTTCAGATATGATTCCTTGAATGAGAAACTTCAGGATTGTCCACTAGGTGCCTTATCATTCAGGTGAACTGCTCGGCCAGTTGCTTGTGTGTGCAAGTGAGCTTCTTGTACCAGCAGTTGTGGACGTTATGTATTCCTCGGGTTCGCCAGTTGTGAGACTTCCTGATCAACTGTTTTTACTTCTTCCTCTCGAATATCCCACTCTCTCATCTCTTGTATGTCCTTGGTTTTCTTCCATTCTAGTTCTATCCAGGGGGCTCGGCTGTTATGTCTTACTTCCCTGCTTCATATGTTGTCCCAGAACTCCTCAGTCATCTTCTACTCAGGTGGTTCGTTCCCTTCTTATCAGTCTTCTCCAAGACTCCTGTAGAAGGTTCTTTGGTCCTCATCAAACATTTGGTTGTTTGTTTTCCTCTGGGAGCTCTCTTTGTATCGCCATAGTCTCTTGATGAGTGCGAAGAGGTTCTGCTTCAGTGGGTCCAAGTATTCTCCTATTCTCTGATTTTGTTTGGTCTCGTGTTTGCTGTGAACACTGTCTCTCTTGAGGATGCGCTTCACTTTTCCAATCAATTATTATTATTATTATTACAGCCAAACTAATATTGAAAGGAAAGATCTTTGGCCATATGGCTCAGGAAGTGTATCACGACATTAAACAATTTCTGTGTGCAGTCTGATTTTCTGCATTACGTGCCAGATTTGGCCCCAACTTCTATTCCTTTAATGAATTGAAAAATTGAGCGGAAAAAAAAAAAAAAAAAATCAACACTGGTGGACTCCAGAAACATTTTCAACAATGTATAACTAATTAAATGAAGTATAGAAGTTCATCTGAAACCTACTACTTTTTTTTTTTTTTTTATCTCACTTTACCAATAAAGGTATTTATATTATAAAAATATAGTTTACATTATAAAATAATATAATGATAGTTTTGAGATGATTTAAAGTTGATCTGCTAAAAATATATAAGATTTAAAATTACTTGGATATAATATTTCTTTCTATAATATATATATTTTTTTCTATAAGGTACATTTGTGAATTAAATTCAGTAAATTAATTTGGCAAATAATGCTCATTCTCAAATTAAATTTCTTAATTTTAAATTCTTTACCTGCTCCACCACCATCCTTTAGTATTATTAAACCATGGATTCAACTGCAGCTCATCTATAATTTTAAATAAATTGATCAGACTATCATCATCTGTCTTTAACATGTATGAGAATTTATATTTTTCTGATAGCCTAAAAAATAATAAGGATAGAGCATTAATGAAATATTTAATTAAAAATTCAGAAAAGCAATTGTAACATTTTTAATATTCTTAATTTTTACAGAATTTAGTGTCATCAACCCACACACAGTTTGTATTTATTTTATATTTTGATGAAAACATAATAAAAACTTGCTTAATAAAAACATAATAAAAACTCAGAAATTAGGGGCAAAATCAAAATTGTATCTGCAATTGGAGAGGCAAAATCAAAATTATGGATGAATAAATGAAATTTATTTCAAAGAGAATACATGATTTCAATGCACAAGGTAGTTATAAATACAGTTACATCCCACATGATCCGTATAAGGCTAAGCAACAATAAGCATCGAGTCAAAACCTAATCAAAGGAATTGCTTATTGATTCAGCAATTCTTTTAATTTTCTCCTGGAAAAAAGAATACACATAAAAAAAAACTTTAATAATCTATAAAACTCTACTGCTATAGGAAAATTTATTTATGGCTTAGTACCTGCAGCATTTATGTTAGTTGTTAAAACTACATTCTTATAATCTTTTATACATATCTATTTATTTATCTAAGATAAAAGTTATTTTCTCAAGTGTTTTTTTGCTAATTTTTCTGCATTCTGCTTTGATGCTATTTTTCAATTGTTTGAGTGGCAAACATTTGTTTTGGTAAGCAACCAACTTCAAATATCCCTACAGAAAACTCATGATACTAGGATATTCACTCATGATGTTCTATTCATCTACTCCCAATGTTCTCATCCAATGACTCTCAGCATGTGCAAGCAAAATGAGGGTTTGCACCTAGTTGGAACTAAAAAGAAATTTATTTTTACATTTTTATTGAATAAAAACATAAAAAATTGTCTGCTAGAAGTGCTCGTAAGACTTTTCATTGTACCCCGAACACACACTGAATTGTGACACCCACCCAATACTGTATTGGGCTACCATTCGCACAGCTAACAGTCACTATTTGCCTAGGCATTGATTCCACTAGATGTCTGAAAGACATCCATAGGGATTTACAGCCATGCTGCTTGCAAGGCTTTCTGCAGCATCAGAATAGATGGTGGCTGTGTGTCCATATGCCTCACTTCCCATTCCAAAACATCCCACAAATGTCCAATTGGATTGAGGTTAAGCAAATTTGGAGACCAATAAAGATGGTTAATCTTCACTGTGTTCCTTTAACCACTTGTGCATGGTGCAGGCCCAATGACATGGCACATTATCATCTCGGAAGATCCGTTTGTCTGAGGAAAAATGCAAAACATGGTCTCCTAAGAGCTGCTGGTAAACCTCACCAGTGAAACATATATCCATACGCACTAGGGGTTCTAGTTCTTGCAAGAAAAACATACCCCATATGCAACCACCTGGACAGTGGGCACCATGCACGATGGGTCCATGGAATCATGTTGCTTGCATCACACACATGGTGTCCATCAACATGTTGCACCAGGTATCTGGACATATCTGACCAGCACACTCATTTCCAGTTCTCAGTGTTCAACAAGCATGTTGTCGACAATATCAAGTTTAGGAGAGAGTGTCTCTTGGGTCATCTACTGTGGAACCCCATATGTCTGAGTTTGCAGCACATTACCATTTGGAATATTGATTTTGCATTCCCCATATTGTATTGAAATGTCAGCTATCACACAGTGACCTGCAATTGGGCATGTACAACACACTGAACCCTTCACTAACCAAGAACATTCACCTTGCATAATCCTTTACAGTTCTGTCAGCAGGAGGTGGGTTGACCCATTTGACACCATTCTTTGTACACCTTAACCATAGTGGGCCATAAGCAACCAAAGCACAAGCTCCCAAAATTCATGCCCTTTTGAAACTGATATCTTTACTATGTCCTAGAACTGCCAATTTATCAATTTGACTTGCATGAGCAGATGCAAATTACCACTTCTCTAGCGTACGAAGCTGTTCAGCTTTTTATGCTGCAAGCTATGCAGCATAGTCCACTATGAATGGGGCAGTCGCAATTCAGTGATTGCTGAGTATATATATATACATATTTAAAAAGTAAAAGTATATATATATATTTAAAAAGCACAAAAAAAGTTAAACTGTAAAGATATATAGTAAGAGGACAGAAGTGTAGAGAATGTGAAATTTAATTAAGTTTAGAATAATTTAAAATAATTATTCAGGAATCAAGAATAATTTAAAATCAAATAATAAAGCTACTGAAGAGATATACCTAAAATATAAACTACAATGTGAAATATCACATTTCAATGGAGACAGTGGCGGATTTAGCACTTGAGAGGCTCCAGGCGCAATTCAATTTTGAGGCACCCCCCCTCTAAATATTTTGGGTACCACTACAGCGTGCATTCTACGTGCGCGTTTTTACTATAGCACGCGCTCTAGATTTGGTATTACAGTTTTAATAATTTTGGTTGTGCAATTCTTTCATACATATTTTAACTAATGTTTAAATGAAAAAATGGCACAACTAAGCATTAATGATAATACGTATTCTACTTCAGATTCACTTAGTTCGCATAGATATTTCATATAATACGTAGGGATATTTGCATAAGAGTTTACTAACTTCTCATATTAAATTATAGTTTTATTCAGTAACGGTAATAATGATGAGTGTAAAAATTAGAGATGAAACAATTTTATTTTTTTTTGAGACCTGAGATTTGAGGCCCCCTCTATTTAAGAGGCCACAGGCGCGCGCCTCGTGCACCTGTGCAGAAATCCGCCACTGAATGGAGAACTCCATAACAAATGCTACAGAAATCCTAAATAAGTGAAAGCAGAAATGGCAAAAAAAATTAAATATATTAGCAATACAAAAAAAAAAAAAAAATTATAGTAGTGCCCAAGACAACTAAAATAAAATTAACTAAAACTCTTGCATGGTAAATTACAAGTTTTATGGGTATAACAATATACATTATGCCTCATTAATTTAAGAAGATAGCCATAAAAAGAGACATAGTACTATTATTTAAGAATTATTTTGTCTGTTTATAGTTTACAACCATTTACTTGGCTCTTCAAGCTTCATGCTCAGTTGATAGATATTTGATTTTACCTATAGTTTCTGCCTTATTAGTTTATGTTGCAGTAATTTCTTGGGTTTTTTGCTGTACTGGAAGAGAAATGTGTCCATTTAACCTGCAAAAAAAAAAAAAAAAAAAAAAAGAAAAGGGCATGTGCAGTCCTATTCAGGGTTCTCTTATGTTCATCATTCTCACACACCAGTTTCACTCAGTGAAATTTCTGTGTGAGAATGATGAGCACAACACTGTCTAAATTGTACTCTTAATTTGTATATTATAAAAATAAAAAGTTCTCCATTCTGCATGTTAAGTTGTATTGATGTGTGTAAATACTAGTGAGTATTATTATTATTAAAAAATAAAGTGACTGTTTAAGTTAGGTGTTCATATTTTGGTAGCACCTGCATCCTGTCTCTGTATGATGATAAATGTAAGAAGGCAAATGTGTGAGTACGAGTTGTGTTATGTGCTGTTTTCCTTGTCTGCCTCTAAATATGTCAAAAGAAAAAAGTGTGTAGTTCTACAGGCCCACCCTCAATCAGACCAAAGTGGGGGGCAACCTGTTACCACCACTTCCCAGTACCATGCTGACATCTTGCCTCCCCTCCTTTGAGGCATGGCACAGGACCTGCTGACACTGGTTGCAGCTGGTCTGGCCAGTGTGTGATTTCAAACAGAGAGGTGCTGTCCCTTCATTACCTATTTCCCTTCTCCAACTCCCACCCAAATATGTTGCCTTCTGGACTCTACCACCACAAACCTTTTTCTGCTCTTGAGTCCTTTGCCAATAATATCCATAATGTCATCAGTTCTTGAAGATTATTCACAGAAAGTAGGCCTGACGTTCTGTCCTCTTGATAGTGAGGGCAGTCAACCAAAATTTCTTTGATTGTTAAATGGGCTAAACAGTGTGAACACTGAGGAGGATCATTGCTGTAAGTAGATGGACATGAGTCAGATATGTATGTCCTATTCTTGTCTGTGCAAGTACCACTTCATTTTGTTGCACTGTCTTAATGCTAAGTGCCAAAGCTTTGAGTCCTGTTTCAACTTATAACATTTATTATTGGTTTGAGTGTGCCATAGCTCTTTCTGCTGTGTAAAGCATGCTGCTGTATGATGTAATTACAGTCAGAGTCTGGAATAGGGACAGAGGTTAAATCTAAAGTTGACAGATTTTTAGCAGCTTATTATTATTATTAATAGCTAAATGATGCAAGGAAGCCTGAAGCTTATGCTGCACCAGAGAAAAAAAAAAAAAAAAAAAAAAAAGTTCCCAAGTTACCCTGAGAGAGAGAGAGAGAGAGAGAGAGAGAGTCAAATGTAGAAGGGAATCACCAAGAAAGAGAGGAATGATGATATCCAGCTCGGGACCCTGGGTGTGCCAAGCCCATACTCACCAGATGTGAGCCCCCGGGGTTATTTATTCATTCCTCTTTATCCCCAAATGTGCTGGGATCCAACAAAAGGTGACTGATTGATGGCATTCTCCCATTTTGCAATAGCAGGCTCCTGATTTGGTTCAAAACAGGGTAGAATTTATAGGAAGAATTCTGCATTGCTGTAATTGAGCTGAGAGAGTCAGTGTATGCCATATATTTTAAAAATGGATAGGGTCAGGCTTTCTAAAGCTTTATTGCATGTAGTTCCAATGAGAAGCTGCTATAATTAGGTGGAAGGGAAGCCAAAATGACAGCAGAGGGAAATACTGCTGCTCCAATGGCTGAATATGATTTGGAGCCATCAGTATATATTGGCAAGAAATCAACATACTCCTGAACATGGCTTGCATGGAGTTGTTGCACATTAGTGTTTATAGGAAATTCTCTCCCCATTGATGAAGATAAGTATCACAGGTCAGTTGAGGAGGGGAGTCCACGGTGGTTGAGAGTAATTCATTACCTGTTGCCTGTTGAGAATAGGAACATTCAACTTTGTATTAGTTCAAGAAGGCATAGGCCTGCTTGTCTTATGTTGCTAGGTTTATTTGTACAGAGATTTTGCAGAGGTGGATTGAAGAGGTATGGCTCAATAGGATGCAGATAGCAACTTTGTATTTTGGCTGCATACTTAAATAGTAGTATTTTTCTGTGGAGCTACATAAGGAGCTTGTGTACTTCAGCATACAATGAGTTGGAAATGTCCTGAAAGCACAAAGTACAATCTGCAATGCATTGATTGAGCCATTGTAGTACACTCTTTTGGGCAGAATTATAGATTGGAGTACCACAATCCAAACAGGATCTAATCAATACTCTATATAAGAGCATAAAATATGTATGATCTGTTCCCCGTTATCCAAGACAGGGTGGATAAAGTTCTTAATATGTTCGGCGTTTTTGAGACAGGTAGTATGTACAAACTTAATGTGCTTGAAGAATTTTAACGTCTATCAATGATTAATCCCAAGTATCTGATATTGTTGGTGATCAGAACGGTAAAGTTTTATATCTGAAATTCAGGAATTGTACGCAATTTACATTGATTGCAAAAGTGGATCATAACAGTTTTCTGTTGTAAAAGATGGCAGCAATTGTGCACTGCTCACTTTTGTACTTTTTTCAGGAATATCTGAAATTGCCATTTGATAGATCTCATGTTCAGAGAATGGCAAGAGAGAGAGAGAGAGATTATTATTTTAAAGGTAATCTTCAACAGTACTTGGGAGTTCTTTCGTAATGAAATCAATTCTAAGGGCAAAAAGGATTGCACTCAAGTACAAACCCTTGTGATATTCTTTCTTTCTGCAAGAATGTCATAGAAAGGTAGTTTTGATATTGAACTTGAAAAGAAGAATTATGGGTGAAGTTCATAATGAATATTTGCCTTGTAGACCGAGAGCATGAAGGTCACTGAGAATGTCATAATGCCAGGTAGTATCAAATGCCTTCTCTATATCTATGGAGACCATAACAAGGTGTTAGTTTTTCACAAAGGCATTCCAAATTACAGACTTGGTCTTGATTATGAGATCTAAGGAGAACCTGTTTTAGCAAAAGCCACCATGCTGATTACTATTCATGAGATGTTGCATTTCAATGATCCAAACAAGTCAAATGTGGATCATTTTTTCAAGGATTTTACCAAGGAAACTGGAGAGAGAGAAAATGGTCTGTAGCAACAAGGACTGGTACGATCAAGTTTCAAAAAGGCCAGAACTTTGCATGGTGCAAAGAACTGGAATAAATGCTTTCCTTAAAGATTCAATTATAAAAGATCAGCAGCAGCTTCAAATTTTAGTCATAAAGTTGCTCTAACATGACATAATATATTATGTCAGGCTCAATGGCACTGTTGCAAGTTGTTCTAATGGTTTGTAGAAGTTCAGAATATTGAAGGGCTAGTTATATGTAAAAAAACAAAGAGGTTCAAAAGTTGATGGATTGCTGTTCTGTGATGGTCTTAATTTTCTGGAATTCCAGAGAGTAATTTGATGCCACTAAGACCTGTTCAAAAGTTTTGCCCAAGTCTCAGCAGCTTCTCATTGGAACATGCTACCTGTCTCTAGAAGCTGCACCTGACTGCTCATTTTAGTGTGGCAAGTTCATGGTGTTCAGACTTCAGTTTGTCTTTTTTTGGAAAGACAGGCTGCCCAGTGTCCATATCTTCTTCTTCTTCTTCTTCTTCTTCCACATATATTTCTAGAATCGGATCTTCCTGGTTGGATGAGTCTTGAATATTTTTTCTTGAATTGGAACTTGGACTATAAAAAAAAAAAGAAAAAAAAGTAAAGTGCAGCCATTATCAACCCACTGCAGGATGGAAGCCTCCTCAACTTTTCATGCTGAGGGAAAGGGACCATAATCTGCCACGCTGGTCCAGTGCGGGGTGGCAGATCTACCATATTCAGCAGTCAGGGGCTTGAACCCCGGTCTACTCAAAGAGTGTGTGCTACTGCACTCCCGCTCCTGCCCACTAGGCTACGGAGGCCGTATGTGATGCAGTAACAACCACTGAAGGGGGAAGACATGTCACTGGTATTGTAAAAGGAGTATTACTTGCCTGGTCTGAGTGCTTAGGGACATGGGCTGTTGCTATGAGAGAACTATAACATCAGTTTGGGTGGCTACTGTTTGTTGTTTTTGTGCAAATTGGCATGCGTATGTTTGAATATACTGGGAGCAATTAGTATTCTTGTTTCTTGTTTTTAACCTTATATTTTACAATTTTTTTCTTAGTTTTCCATCTGCCACATGTCTTAGAGCATGTAAGATGGTTGCCTTTGCAGCTAGGATAGGTCATTTCTGTCGCCAAACAATCACTTTGTTTGTGATTGGAGTACCCACAGTTGGGGCAAACCAAGTTTCCTCCACATGTTGTCTGAGAGTGGCTATACGGACGAGCAAAGTAAATGGCCTGCTTTTACCGATGTGGGTAGGTTTTGGGGTATCAAAGGTAAGAATGATATTCCTGGTAGGTGCAATTTATTGTCTTTTTTAATCATGATTCGTTTGACTGCATTTAGGTTTTGTTCCTGAAGCTCAAGTTCTTTTTCTATGGCACTCAACAGATACTAGCTAGATAGATAAAACTCTTAGACTTGTTTATAGTTGCATGGGGAGATACTTTCACTGGAATTCCAGCAAAATTTATTTGTAGGAGTTTCTCCAAATGCCTGCAATTTGTGGTTTCCACTAGCAGGTCTCCTGATTGCAGTCTCTTCACTGTCTCAGGAGATCTTGCAATACTTAATGATATTTCTGGATAAGAAGGGGAGATGGTCTGCAAGTGAGTGGAATATTAGAAATGCAGGAAAGTCCACTGCAGAGGAACTTATTTTGAACCTTTAGGGTTGGTATGAGTCATGATCAGTTTCTGTCTGTGGATGAGAGCTTGTCAGCTCTTAAAGTGAAAACACACTGTGTTCATTGTATTCCATATTTGCTCCTTTTGGCTCTTGACAGCTCAACTGTTCTGCAAAGGTTTTTGGTCAGGAGGCAGGAGCCTGGTGTGAACCAAGTAAAGATCAGTAAGGGAAAGTAGCTAACAAGAAAAAATATACAAAAATGTAGTAGCACTTTTTACTGCTCTCTTCAAAAGCTGTTTGAGAGAAGAGCTGCTATGAAATAAAAAGTTTTAATAAATGTGGAAACTTAAAAGAATTAGTAGTGGCTCTAGAAGAACTGCTCAGTCATAGCACAGATAAATTGCTTAGTAACAATTGCTTAGCACACAGGGCCACCATGTTATTGAATACAAGAGACAATTGCATATCTTGTATTTGTAGCGACTTTCCTCTGAATCCAAGAATGCTCTCATTATTATAGTTAAACGGCTGATTATTTCTTTTGCTGCTTGTTTTAATATAATTGGAGAGATCTTGTTCACTTTTACCAGCAACAATTTCTTTGCCAGCTTCCTGTTTGTTATCATATATTTTTTTTCCCAATGCTTGTGGCTCCCAGTCACTATTATACAAACTTCAAATATCCCCATCTTTAGAAATTTCTTCACATGTGAATGTGGATGCAAATATCAGCAACCTGTACAGATCATTAACACTTTTTTGCCATACACATCAAATGGGTGAATTAATTTTATCCATTTCCTTCAAGTCTTAATTGAAGCAAAGATTTCTTTTCACTCTTAGCCGTTACTTCTTAGCAACTTACAAGTCTTGAGTCAGTTGATTATATTGCAGGGGGGGGGGTCTCTGTTCCCTGACAATTTATAATCATCTCATGCATCGGTTCATCTGACATCCATTTTGTCTTAACTTGAACAATGCAGTTGTCCCCACTGAAAAGTTTTAAAAACGTCTAAGAACACTAATCAACTCTGCAAAAACAAAATCCTTTCCCTTTACCCCAATAGTTATTTCTTTGAATAAATCTCACATCAATACACTACGATCACTGCTTAATGGCTGGGGGAAACTTTCCTTGAAAGTTCTAATATGTGGTGAATAACTGCTGATAATTATATCAAAAATACTGCTTTCTCCCGTAGCATCTCCAACATTCTTGTTGGTCACAAAGTTATTGACTTTGTGACCAACTATAATATACTCCTACTCTCATTTCTCTTTCCCACTTTAGTCTTCTTGATGTGGACAACCTTGTCACACAGAGATACAAACACAGGACATTTACACAGCAGTGACCATATATGTAACCTCAAGACTGCAGAATTTCCTTGTATAATTTCTGTGATGTACCCATTGCTTATGTATCATTCAGTTTATGTTCACATCTTCCTTTTCTTTAGCAATTTAATCCTTTAAATATTTTAACTTTAGCTGTTTAAAAATTAGAAGGGATAAATGAAAAAGAAGAAAAGCTGACTTGGCGAGTTTGGACTACCTGGTAATGTAACTAAATCACAATGAACCCCTGTGTAATGTGTATGGAAAAGTCTCAGATAACCCAGCTGATATTGCTGATGAAAGATTCTCCATGGTGAGGAGAGGCCATGCAAGTGACACAGAGACATGTGAAATTAGTACAGCTACTCCCCGACTTGAGTAAGGGTTGAGGGTTGGGTTCCACGGAACTCTATGTATGTCAGAATTTCACTAAATGCTTATGCAGCACTCGCAATTATGCATGCTGATATTTGACTGAAGCAAAAAAAGAGTTGTTCGGCAAATATGTAAATAATATTATTTATTAAATTTTTTTATCTCATGAGTATGAAAATTAAAAAAAGTGTACAAAATTACAAAAATTTTATTTTAACATTGTGGAAACCAGTGCAATGCTTGACACCTATTAAACCACCGCTTGTCAGGAACTTGGCTTGGGGTTCGCTGTACTTATCCTTAATATCTTCATAAATACTTCTTGCTTTTGCTTGAATGGCCATTAGACTCAGGGGCACTTGCTTCTGAATTTGATTTTCCATCTTTGATATAGCACATACATGAACGCTGTTTTATGATCACTGTTTATCTTAAATGCGTTGATCCTTTAACATGTTCTTTTATATGCACACTATCCTTTAAAATAGTATTCACTGTTGAAGCAACAAGACCTAATTCCCGTGCAATAGATGACAAACTTTGTCCTGCTTCGTACTCCTTAATCATTTTCATCTTCATTTATAAATAAATTTTGTTTTATTTCCTAGCACTGCCACCACTTGCACTTTCTGTTGGTTGCTTTCCCTTCAGAACTGCAATAAGTAAATAGTAATGAAGACAAGATTCTGAAAATTTAATTTATGTTTTTTATATGATTCAAGATTTCAGTGAAGGTGAAAAACATTTCACAATAATTACATAAAAACCCACACAATTCCAGTTATTGGTATTATCGCAAATGCAATACGATCGAGTTTACTACCCATTTATAATAGATTGCACTAACAGAAAAGCCCAATAAACCTGAAATGCAAATTTTTTTTTTTTTTATTGTTTTATGGTCATGACCTCCAGAAATGTACTTAAAATATATCACAGAGGCGTTCAAACTTGATTCCTATAATGCAGGTGTGTCAAACTCATTTCTGTCATGGGCCATTTTGTGTGATGTTATGATTTTCACGGGCTGCATAAAATTTTCTTAAATATATACTGACTCAGGATAATTAAAACTCATATGTAATTAACATTTAAATTTTTATTCAGATCTACAGAATACAAGTAATTTAGAATTTAGTATGTATAGTGAAGAAATGGGAGTAAAGTGGCTGTTGATGAACTGGTAACCAAAGGAGCGCAAGACAGCCAAAGTAACACATCTCTATTAGTTACAATTTATTAGGAAACGTTTCAGAAATTGCTACAACAATTTACGAAATGTTACTTTGGCTACCTTGCACTCCTTTGATTTTAGTATATATAATTGTTATATTATTATTTTTATTTAAAAATTAAATATTCAATATATTTACGAAAATAATTAATTTGTTTTCCCGGAAACCAGCCAGCGTTTACCCCCTACTAGTTTTTCAACATCAGGAGTCAAAGACCGGGAACATACAATTTTCAGTATGTTGGAAAGATGTTTATCTGTCAATTTCGATCGATACACCGTTTTATTTAATTTCATACATGAAAATAATTGCTGCATAAGTATGTACTCCCAAAGTAGCACATAATTTGCGCAGCAAACTTTTTAATTTCCGGGTATTTTTCACCTAAGTAAGAATATATTTTTGGAATTCTTACTTCTCGACATTTGTCTTTCAAAAATGAATCATTTTGGAAATCAATTAATTCCAGTTGAATCAAAGCGGGAGCTTTTTCGATTTCAAAGGAAAAGGGTCCAACAAAAGAGAAAACATATCTTCTAACTCTTTAAAATCATTAAAACGCTTATCGAATTCGTTTTTGATTTCCTCAATTTTGTCACAATATTGTGAGAAAGAGCAATTTTGATTTTGTGTTTTTAACTGTTCACAAGTAGGAAAATGGGTCAAAACATCTTTTTTTAAATGATTTTTAAACAACGTTAGTTTTTGTACAAAACTTGCTATTGCGTCGTACATGTTCATTATTAACTTATTTTTACCTTGCAATGAAATGTTAAGATTATTGAGGTGGCTTGTAATATCAATTAAAAATGCCAAATCCTTAATCCACAAAGGATTTTTTATAACTGATACATTTTCATTTTTCATTTCAAGAAAAACTGTTATTTCCTCCAAAAGCATATAAAATCTCTTTAAAACTTTGTGGCATGATAACCATCGAACTTCTGTATAATAAGGAAGATCGTCGAACTCAGATTCTAAATCTTTAAGAAGAGAAGTAAATTGCTGATGGTTGAGTGCTCTCGCTCGAATAAAGTTGATTGTTTTTGTTCCTGTTTTCAATACACATTTGTACATCGTCCATTTTTAATATTTTTAAACACAGAACTTGTTGATGAATAAGGCAGTGGACAGCCATGGTTTTTGGTTTATCTGGGTACTCAGTTTGTAATTTTCTAATCAATTTTGACACAAATCCTCGATTTTCACCTGTCATTGATTTAGCACCGTCGGTTGTTACAGACACAAGTCTGTCAAGTAGAAGCTTACACTTTTCTAAAATGCTCCACATAGCAGCAAAAATATCTTCGCCAGTCGTAGTCCCAAGAAGAGGGATAACTTCCAACAATTCTTCGGTGATCCTCATGCTATTATCGCAACCAAGAAAAACATACAGCAAATTGAGCAACATCTCATATATCTGAACTTTCATCAATTGCAATTGAAAAGAACAAGACTTCTGTAGATATATCCTGTAGTTGTGAACTGATGTTATCTGCCATTTCACTAATTCTCTCTATCACTGTATTTCTTGATAATGAAATATCACGAAATGATTGCACTTTTTCAGGACAGACGATTTCAGCTGCTTTTATCATACATTCTTTAATTAACGAACCATCCACGAACGATTTTGAACGTTTTGCTAACAAATAGCTTATTTCGTAACTTGTTCTTACTATTGATTCATTAGTTTTCATGAATTTTGTAAATACTTGTTGTTGACTATGAAGTGTTTTCTTCGTTGTTTTTAATTTTTCTTCTCTTATTTTTCCTTCGAAGCCCGAATATTGTTCCTTATGATTAGAGTTATAATGCAGCTTAATGTTGTATTCCTTATTTTCCTTATAAATTAAGCATGTCATTTTACTGTTCACTTCCATACAAAAATAGTTCAGCTCCCACTTTTCTTGTAATTTTCTTCCCTCGTTATCAATTTTTCTTGTCTTGACTGGTGTTGAAAGCGACATTTTCTATATAAATTCTATAGTCGAAATTAAAATTATAAAATTAAAAAAACGATTACTTAGGTATCTGTTAAATTATAGATAGCAAACACAACGCACACAACACAACAGATCCCGACAAAGAAACTAGTACGAATGAAGTATATTTTCAATAAAATTATAAAAAACGCTGCATTTGCAATATTGTAATATTAGTTTAAATGTAAAAGAAATTTAGATTAAGATTTCTCCATTTAAAAAAATATTTAAAAAAATAAAATGTAACTCTTTTATTTTTAAAGAAATAAACTAAAAAGTTACCATGTTATTTAAAGATAATAATTTCAATTTTCATTCATCTGAAATTACTATTTATATTTTTAGTTCTTTCTAATCAAGGCTCCATCGATCTAGTCTTTTTTTTTAATTATTATCAATTAAAATGATTATTTTTATATTTATTACAGAGTTTTTTTAATCCTCATATTCTAGAATTATAAATAGGTACTTTTTAATTGTTTACTTTAACATTTTATTTTTGGGCATCGCGGGCCACAAAAGTTTCATCGCAGGCCGCCAGTTTGACACCTTAGCTATAATGGAATATATGATAATGATGAAAGTGTAGTGCATTCTCCAGCCAGACCGAATAGCTGGCCGGCTACATGAAATTTCAACTTCTGAAGTTCTGGAACAAATTACCAAAAAAAAAATATATATATATATATATATATAATAATGTGTTATTGGGTTCACATTAATATTTTCACAATACCTCCATTTCTTCCTAAGGGATGCAAAATACATTTCCATATAAAACTTAACATGTACTACTCACCTGTCCAACACGATGCTTCCCTTTATTTTTTATAATGTCGATTTTAAATCAAATAGCTTCCCTTTATTTTTTAAAATGTCGCATATGGTTTAGTCACCAACACAAAGTTTTGTCGCAGGCCGCCAGTTTGACACCCTAGCTATAATGGAATATATGATAATGATGAAAGTGTAGTGTATTCTCCAGCCAGATCGAATAGCTGACCGGCTACATGAAATTTCTACATGAAATTTCTTTAGAGATTTAATGGATGTGTCGTTTTCGAACTTTTGAATAATTTAAAGTTTTTGTTTAATTTGAAAGCACAACTCCCACGTTTGCCCATCGTTTTTGAGATTTCTAAACAAAAAAAATAATAAAATAGTTACGATGAAAAAAAAAAAATTCCGACATAACTGACATAAATAACGAAACAAAATTTGTTCTTTTGCGGTGTGATGGAACACAACAATCAACGCAACGCACTAAATCAAACTAAACATTTGGTCTCTCCTTTTTCTTTTTTGTTTTGAGTGATAGGTGTCAAGACAGCAGGTGTTGCAAGATAATAGGTACACTAAACTCCCAATGATTACTTATAAAGCCAGTTCTTGTCGCTTATTTAAGACTTGAAAATATCTGTTTATACCTATTCTAGTTATTACTTGAATTTTATGATTGCTGTTTTTTTTTTTTTTTTTTGTTTTTTTTTAATTTGGAGTCTTGAAGTGTCCTGGTTAATTTGCTTCCCGGTAAATTGATAGTCTGCTGTACTTTATTATTACCATATTTAATGTTGGTAATGTCTTACTATGTGCTTAATTTATCAATTAAACTTTATTATATGTACGTATGTACAAGAAAATCACATTACATATGGAGTCAGCAGGTGTTTGCTTATATTCACGGTTTCAGCCATCCATGGTAGGTCTTGGAACGTATCCCCCGTGGATATGGGGGTCTTACTGTGTGTATATATATATATATATATATATATATATATATATATTTTTTTTTTTTTATTTTATTATTATTATTTTTTTTTTTTTTCAGTTTGTACTGGTTGGCAAAAACTTACGTAAAGTCGAATTTACATAAGTCAGGAGTGTCTGTAATTTAAAAATTACAAATGATTTTTACTAGAAAAACTTTCAAGCCTAAAGGCAAATAAGGCTCCTGGAGTAGATGCATATATCCGGTAATTGCTTTCGTAACGGCGACTACGGAGGTCTGAGACAGTATTTAAATTCTATACAGTAGGACTAACTGATGATGTTACCAACAGCAAATTCAAAATGAGAAGCATTCAAAGAATTAATCTTAGAAGCTACTAGGCTTTACATACCAACTAAGAAATATTGTTCAAGATTTAAGCCTAAATGGATGTCAGATGAACTAAGGAGACATGTGGCAGAGAAGAAAAATGCATGGGATACATATAAATTAATAGATGACATGGAAGCCTATGATAGATATAAGCTGGTCTGTAACTAAGTCACAAAGGAGATTAGGCACACAAAGGCAGATTATAAGAAACCTTTGGCAAAGGATGCAAAGAAAAACAGCAAAAAGTTCTTTACCTATGTAAACTCTAGAAGGAAAGGGATGAATCAGATTGGTCCACTGGATATTGATGATTCAACTGTTGATGATCCTGCTCAGGTGGTAACAATCTAAATGAGTATTTTGCATCTACATTCACACATGAGGAGTTATTCAGGGAAGGGAATGCCAGAGGTGAATTAAACTGAGCTAGATGATTTTGTAATAACTGAGAGTAAAGTGGAGGAGAAATTGTTGAAGATAACATAAGAAAGGCACCTGCAGAGGATGGAATCTATCCAGTTATATTAAAGGAGGCAGCAAAGGAAGTAAGCAAACCCTTAACCATAATTATGAGAGCTTCCCTGGACTCAGGGGAGGTACCATGGACTGGAGATGTGCAAATGTGACCACCAATCCACAAAGGAGGATCAAAGGGCGACACAAGTAATTATAGATCTGTTAGTTTAACTTCTGTTCCGGGGAAATTAATGGAGGCACTGGTTAAAGAAGCACTGAAGGATCATCTAGACAAGACTTCAGTTATAGCTCGGAGAAGCATGGTTTTGTTAAGGGAAGACCATTAAGCTATTTATATAATATGTAAGCTATTTTAACACAGTTACTTATGAGCTGGATGTAAGGAACAATTCTGACATTGGTTATTTGGATTTTAGCAAGGCATTTAACTCAATCCCCTATGAGATGAACTGAGTCAAATACAGTAGAAAGCAGTGGGATTATGTTTTACTTTTTTTGGAATTAAGATGGATTGCAGGGCTGCTGCAAGGCAGAAGGCAGAGGTTTGGGATTGATAGATACTCTTCAGATTGATGTACTGACCCCATGGATTGACCCTTGGATCGCTGTAATTTCCGATTTGCATACACAACACTAACGAAAGGATAGAGGGTGTGATGTCAAAATTTGCAGTGTAAAGACTGGGAGAGTTGTTAAATGATCAGTGCTGAGCAGCAATTCAGGATGATTTGATCATGCTTCAAGATTGGTCAGAAAAGTAGCAGCTATGTTTTAATGCAGCAAAATGCAAAGTCTTACACTTGGGGAACAGCTACCCAAAAATAACTTATATACTTGATGGAGGCTGAATTAAAAACAGTAGAGAAAGAAGGGGTTCTGTTGTTATGATACATAACATATGTTCATAGGAGGAAAGACTTCAAATGTGTCAGCTGTGGAGTGTGGCAACCAGGCCCTTAGATAGAGGGACCTAATTGAAGTCTACAAGGTTCTGAGATGGGATAGTAAAATGAATGAAGGTGAAATTTTTTCTGTTTAGGGGAAGAGATTTAGACTAGATTGCAGAATGTTTCCTTTTAGCCAGCAAGTTGGATTACTAGAACCATGGATAGTTTGAAGTAACGCAAAGGTCAAATAGATATCTAGTGAAGAGGAAAGCACATAATTAGTCTATATTCATATGTACCTTTTATTTCTTATTTTAGTTTCTACATCTTTTATATTTTTATTATTTTTTATTATATTCTTTTGTTATTATTACTGATTATTGTTCTTTTTATTTTATTTTTATTATTTTATTATTTTTCATTTTATATTTATTATTTATTTTTTGACAGGTGCAGCAAAAGCCTGTAACTTTTTAGCACTATATGGCTAATACTAATAATACTACAGCAATAATTTATATATGGTCATTAGTCATAGTAAATTCCACAGCATCTAGGTCCATACAATTGGAAAATTAAGTCAGCTGCACTTCTGGATATTGAAATCACCAAGAAAACTTACACGACACTACTCAATTAGCAAAAAAACATTGCTAGAAAGTGCAATATTTGTCATGCTGTGAGAGCGATACAGAAGTATCACAGTAAACAAATGCAACATTATGGAATTTAAACTAAAGGAGAGGGGGAAAAAACGCAATTCCAGATTAAATCAATGATAAGGAATATCACAGCATGGTAGAAGTAGTAGTGGCATGTGATGCAAGAAAGCAAATGTATGAGCTTATGCAGCATCAGCCAAAAAAAAAAAAAAATCACACCATTCCCTCCAAATGCCTGTCCAGTTCCTCCTTAAATTTATTCAACCTATCAACTTCCACAACGACAGATGGAAGTTTGTTCCAGCAATTAACCACCCGCTGGCTAAAGGCAAATTTCCGCACATCTATTCTACATCTGTCCTTTCTTAATTTGAATTTATGCCCCCTTAGGTTCATAATCTGAACAAGTGGAAGGATCCCATCAGAATTCAGCGTGCTGAACCCATTCAAGGCCTTGATCGAGGAAACTGATAGTTGAGGCCCTGTAAAAAAAAGTAAGTAGGGATTATAAACACATTACTGATATCAGAACTGAGATCACTAATTTCCACTTGCTATCTTCTCTACGCTGTATGCAGTTGTTATTTAAACAGTGTAATGTTTTCTAGAACCATTCAGGCCATATTCATTTCTACTTGCTGATATGATTCTATTAAAAGTTCTGCATCCTAAATTCCAGAGATAGATTAGGGGCTTGAATTAAAATTAATTTATAAAAATCATTATACTCACCAGGTGAAGAATTTCAGTATCTTCAGAGGAAGGTGTCTGTATACATCTATAACATCTACTAAAATTATGTCATTCCATTTTCGCATTTCCTTATGTAATAGTTCATCAGAAGAATGGAAAGAATTCCTCCAGGTTTCTACAGCAGAATCTTTTCCATTGAAAAGTTCATGCAATTCCATTAGATCTGTAAAAGGTTTTCATTATAAATTTAAATACTTCTACAACAGTGTATATCTGAGAATCACAATATATTTTTAGTATGTATTCAAAACATGTATTTCTTTGATATAATTAATAATATGATTCTTCTCTGTACAATCTGTAAAAAGGTTTTATTCATAACTTTAAGTACTTCAACTACACTTTATATCTGAGAATCACAATGTATTCACAATGCTCCCATAGAAGGTAACTACTGGCGATGATTCTAGACTAGTGGGTGCGAGAGTACAAGTGAACAGGCGAAGTTTTTACGGGCTCCAGCAAATAGAGAAGTTTTGCTTTTTTATTGGCTTAAATTGGCATATTAATTTATTTTTTAGAGTTGCTTTATATTCCTAATAACAATACTTTAGTTTAATTTGAATTTAGATAGAGATTATTACTTAGTATCAGTAAGGGTATCAAATCCATGTGTTGAACAGGTTTTGCAGCTCCTGCAAATGCCAATAAAATCAAAATCAATCAATCCCGCAAATGCAGTTTTTAATTATACTTAGCCACTTTATTGACTTAATTGTTAGATTAAATTATTTTCTTAAATAATACCTCGTGTCTGTAGATTAACCATTCGTAACTTGCTACCATCGATATACGGTACGTGTGCACCGAATTAGATAACGGAAAACTAGATAGCGTAAGGTCTAAAGGAAAACTAGATAGAGAGTATAGTAGTATCAATTAATCAGTAAAATTTATGAATCTTATTAAATTTCATTGTCAACTGAACTGTACTTTAACTAAATAAACATAGCAAACTAGTTTTTACAAATGTAACATCATAAATTAATACATATAAGTTGACAGGGGATAAGAAAGTCATATAATGTAATTCGGAGATAACATTCGATACCGAAATACATATATATATAGTGTTATAATTGCATTGGAATATATGTTTAGGGTTATATTTTGTATTGGAATTTTATTGAACTTGAATAGAAGTCATGACTCAGACCAGAGCAGCAAAGCAAAAGGCTCAAACTAATGGAAGTTCTGTGGTTCAGGGGAGAACTGAGGGGGGCAGTTGTCCTCAGAATCACAGTCCATTGAAATGCACTGCTTGTTTCATGTTTGTGGAGCAATCAGGAACGGGATATGATATTGCCATGGGGAATGTCTTTGTGTGTGCGCGCGCGATGTAGGGAGTGCGAGGAAATCAGGCACCAAATCAGCACTGTTATGAGCTTCTATGAGAGGTGGATGCCCTCGAAGGATTTAAATTGAGGGGCCCATCAAGCTCTCAGCTGCCCACATCAATGCCAGAGCTTGCACTTGAACATCAAGCAACATAGCGGCAAACCCCAAGGCAGAATGCACTGGTCCCAAAGGAACTAGTTGTTGTAGGTGACCCTATTGTCAGGGAAACAGGGAACATATTGTGCAAAAAGGATAGATGGAACAGGATCAATGTATGTCTGCCAGGGGCAAAGGTTGATGACGTTGTAGAGCAGATATCATCTTTTAAGGGCACAAAGGGTGATATTGTTGTACACGTTGGCACTAATGATATTAAGAGTAGGAGACCAGCGGAATTACTTAACAAGTACAAGTCAATGCTGAAAACAAGCGGCGAGTTAGGGTTGAATTTGAAAGTGTCTGCAATTCTGCCCAGACACGATAGGAGTGAGTATATGATGAGAGCCTTGTCGATCAATTTGGCCCTGGAGAGATCGTGCAAGGCTCAATGGGTAGAATTTTTTTCAGCCTGGTCTGTGCTTGTTAACAAGAGAGTATTTGCTGATGCTATCGAAGCAGATTTAGATGGGTTGGAAAACTGCTAGCTTGGGGAGGATACACCGACCCATAGATAAACAGTAGCTTCTGGCAGAGGTAAAAGTGATTCTTGCACTACTTCTATTGAAATGCAATTGAGCAGCAGCCTGGAAAGCAAGGTAATGGGGATTTCCAGGACTGCTGGGAGTCATAGTGGAACAAGTAAATACATGGGCTGTGTTAACTAAGAGTAGAAACAGGTGCATGTATACAAGTGGGCCTCGATTAACACAATTAATTTGTCCTGCGAGCACATCGCGCAAAACGGAAATGCGTTAATCGAATATAATAACCAATAGGAAAAATTATAATTGGTCCTTGACCTTCTGGAATGTCCATAAAGAATTTTAAAAATACCTTTTAAATAACTTTTTAACTGTATATAATGTAAAAGATAATGAAAATAATTATGGAATTAAATGTTTATTGCATAAAACAGCGGTTCTTAAACTGTGCGCCGCGCAATATTTTAAATTTTCGAGGGAAACAGCGATATTCGACATCTGTCGGACACCGTGCGAACTACTAGCTCGAGGTAGTTCACAGTTTCAGCATTTCTTATTAAGTTGTTTGGACCTAACTACTAAACGAACCTGTTAGGTATTTCTTTTGGTTTGGGTGTGTATTGAAAAAATTACTGAGACATTAAAGGCGCCGCGAACCAAGAAACTTTGGAAACCTCTGACATAAAATACACAATGAAGAAATTACTGTTGCGGAAATATTTGAACAGTGTTGACTTTCTCTTTTCATCAATCAATTTCTGATAGTGGACAACAATCTTCTCTGGGCCCTGGCAAAATACATAATGCAGAGACCCTCAAACCTTTTGTTTATGGTTCTCTGCGATATGAAAGATTTCATCTAGTTCTTTTACCGTTTTCTCCTTCACGGTAACATTTTCATCTGGCTCATTTCAAAATTTGAATTTTTAAATGCAAGTCTGCATTGACTTTATTAGCGGGAGACAAACACGTCTTCTTCCAGTGGTTGATGGAACACACTGAGGCAGGCAGCAGGTAAATGTTTGTTTATTGACAGTACGACTCGCAGTAAGCTTAACGCGTGATTCAAATCTTTTTCAACTATCGCATTAAAAAAAAAAAAAAAAAGATCGCATTAACTGGAAATTTGCATCATGTAAAGTGAAAAGTGGTATCATTTTTCGAACAGCGTTAACTGAATATCGTGTTAATCGAACTCATGTTATGCGAGGCCTAGCTGTACTTGCATATACACCAATGCTAGGAGTATAGTTAATAAATTCGATGAGCTTGAAGTGCTAGTCAAGACATCAAAGGCAGATATTGTTGGGATATCAGAGACATGATGACATACAGACATAAGCAGTGCAGAACTGGAATTTGGGGAGTACAATGTGTACAGAAAGGATAGACAGGGCAAAGACAGAAAGGGTGGAGAGGTTATGCTGTTAGTTAAGAAACACATACAATCTAAGGAAGTGCATCCAACTGATGTTGGTGGGCAATGCAATGTTGAGTCTGTTCGTTGTAACATAAGCACTGGTAAAGGAAAAATGAGAGTAGGTGTGTGTTATAGGCCAAATGAATCTGATGAGTCTAATGAGCAATTGTGCAGAGAAATAGAGCGGGCCAGTAAATCAGAGTGTCTTATAATGAGGGATTTTAACTTCCCAGAGATTGACTGGAATTTGTGGGTTGGTCACTCACAAACTAGCAAGGCTTTTGTGGATTTATTGGATGATTGTTTTCTACAGCAGTATGTTCAGGAGGCAACTAGAGGGGCTAATATTCTTGATCTGATGATCAGAAGTGATTCTTCATGCATCAAGAATCTGCAGATAAAGGAACCACTAGATGTCAGTGATCACAGTGTGCTGAAGTGGGATTTACTGAAAGAGGTAACTACCATCAAGGGTAAAGGGAAGGGTTTTTGCTTTCGTAAAGGTCACTATGATAGTCTGAGACAGGATTTAAATTCTATACGGTGGAACCAACTGATGATATTACCAATAGCAAATTCAAAATGGGAAGTATTCAAAGAATTAATCTTGGAAGCTACTAGGCTTTTTATACCAACTAAGAAATACTGTTCAAGGTTTAGGCCTAAATGGATGTCAGATGAATTAATGAGGCTCGTGGCAGAGAAGAAAAATGTATGGGATGCATATAAATTATCAGATGACACAGAAGCCTACAGCAGATATAAGTCAATCTGTAATCAAGTAACAAAGGAGGTTACGAGAAATCTTTGGCAAAGGATGCAATGAAAAACAGCGAAGTGTTCTTTACTTACATAAACTCTAGAAGGAAAGGGATGATTCAGATTGGACCACTTAACATAGATGGTTTGACTATTGATGATCATGCTCAGGTAGCTGATAAACTGAATGACTATTTTGCATCTACATTCACACATGAGGAGTTATTCAATAAGGGGAGTGCCAGAAGTTTATCAAATGCTAACAGGGACCTACGTGATTTTGTAATTACTGAGAGCAAAGTGGAGGAGAAATTGTTGAAGTTAAACATGAGGAAGACACCTGGGGTGGATGGGATCTATCTAGTTATATTAAAGGAGGCGGAAAAGGAAGTAAGAAAACCTTTAGCCATAATTATGGGAGCTTCCTTGGACTCAGGGGAGGTCCTCATGAAGTGGGGGTGTGGCATTTATCATCAATTCACTAAGGGGGTTCAAAAGGTGACACAAGTAACTACAGACCTGTTAGTTTAACTTGTGTTCTGGAGAAATAATGGAATCACTGGTTAAAGAAGCACTGGAGGATCATCTAGACAAGACTGCAGTAATAGTTAAGACACAGCATGGGTTTGTTAAAGGGAGGTCTTGTCTGACCAATTTGATTGGATACTATGATGTGGTCACAAAGGAACTGAATGCCAAAAATAATTTTGATATCATATACTTGGATTTCAGGAAAACCTTTGATACTGTTGCACATGGAAGACTGCTGTACAAATTGGAGAGGTGTTGCATTAAGGGTAAGTTGCTAGAATGGATAAAGGGATGGTTTAGTGGGAGAAGACAGAGAGTGGTAATCAATGGACGCTAATCTTCTGTGACAAATTTTATCAGTGAGGTTCCCCAGGGTTCGGTGTTGGGTCAATTGTTGTTTAATATATTTATCAATGATATTGATGAAGGTATATCAGGTTTAATGTCCAAGTTTGCAGATGATACAAAGATTGGCAGGGTTGTTAACGACAGTAAAGACAATATGCGACTACAACTGGGTCTAGATAAGTTGGGAAAATGGGCTGAGAAGAGGCAACTGAAGTTTAACATTGACCAATGAAAAGTACTGCATATGGGTAGCAATAACCAAAGAGAAATGTACCAACTGTGTGGTACTACACTCAGGGAAGTGGAAAATGAAAAAGACCTGGGGGTAATTGTGCAGTCAAATATGAAGTTTGCTGAGCAGTGCAGATGGGCTGCCAAGGGCAGGTCATGGAGTCTTGTCACAAAGGAGTGCTCTTACCAAGAAAGGATTAAGTTCTGCAAATTGCAGTGCCTGGACAGTAGGCACCTGTGAGGCAATCTGATTGAGGTGTATAAGGTCTTGAATCGGTTGAGCAAGGTGAATGCTGATGGGATGCTTCCTCTTGCTCAAACTAAGAACATGAGGGGTCACAGTTTCAAATTGAGGAAAGATAGTTGTAGAATAGATGTGCAGAAATTTGCCTTTAGGCAGCGGGTAGTTGATTGGTGGAACAGGCTTCCATCTTTTGTTGTGGAAGCTAATAGCCTAAATAAATTTAAGGCTGAGCTGGACAGTCATTTGAAATGAATGGAAGGGTGAAATGGGAGAGGTTTTTTTTTTTTTTTTTTTTTTTTTTTTATGGCTTGCTTTCTTGCATCGTATGCCTCTACTAATGCTAATTCTTTGTACACCTTAACAACCATGGCAACTGACAAGAAATGTTGTTTCTGAAATGGAAGCACTCGACAGATAAGCTACCAACAACCATACCCTTTTGAAACTCCTGAATATCTTTACTACGTCCCATAACTGATATTTTATCACTTTGATTTGCATGACCTGGTGTAAATTATAACTGCTCTAGTGTACAAAGCTGTTCGGGTTTTTATACTGAAGGCTATATGGCATAGTCTTATGGTTGGAATGGTCATAATTTAGTGATCACTGAGTGTATATATTCAGAACAATTTTGTTTTTTAAAACCACAGTTGTTTTTACTGTTTTCTTTATTTTCTTGTCAATCTAACACCAGGGCACTGGTGTGCAGAGACAAAAAAATTCACGAAGCAACAATAATAATATAATTATCATTTAATTAGGGTAGCTGCGGTCGAACGGTTGTGGGCCACAAGTAAGGAGATTGTGGGTATATGTTATAATGAAAAAATGCTTTATTTTATTATTTGAATAATGACAACTTATATTATGATTATATGTTGTTATAATATGTTATAATGAAAAAATGCTTTATTTTATTATTTGAATAATGACAACTTATATTATGATTATATGTTGTTGTTGTTATTTGGTTTTTAGGAGCATTAGCAACTAAGGCCATATTGCTCCGGGATATGCGGTGGTCATTCCCTGACCTTTCCGCACCCTCCGTATTTGGTGGTGACGGGCTCGAACCCCAGTCTAATCAAGAAGCGTGTGCTGCTCCTTCCCACCTGGCTAAGGAGGCACCATGATTATATGTAATGTTAACCTTGAGTAGTCACATGAGGTGCTTAACAACATAAGTAGTATAATTTTTACTGTTAAAAATTATTTTTTTAACAGTAAATCATCATTTAACTGCTTAAAAATAACTGTCTGCAAAATTCTTTGCTATCAATTTTTGCAATAATACTTCTTGAAGTCAGCTTGTTGATTGTCTTAATTAATTAAATCGTCCAGATAGTGAAATCTGAATACAACTTCTGATTTAGCCACTGGTTCTTGAAAAAGTAATTTCTTGCTATCTCTTCAAAAACTTGCTTTGGGAACAAAAAAAAATAATAAATAAAAATAAAAAATACTCCATATAAAAATCTCCACAGAAATATTACTGCCATATTTACAAAATAACTGAATGAAATTGAGTTTTACAACACTTAATATTTCATTTTTGGAAATGGTTTCAGTTTGAAAGAACTACTTCACACCTTTAGTAATAAAAATTGCAAGTTAAATAACTGGAAAAATAAATAAATAAAATTAGTGAGAACTGGTTTGATTTGATTTGATTTTGCTTTTACTGGTGCAAAAATGACTGTGGTTACACTGCACCAGGAAAAAAGTTAAAATACAAAAAACAATAGATTCTATTAATCTTTAAAAAGGTTGCCTCATCAAATTATTTTATATATATATATATATATATATATAAATAGAAGCAGTATAAGTTTAAAAATAAATTATCTAATTTAGATACATGTGTATATATTAATTGCTTGTAAGAACTTTAACACTACTGACACATGGTTGATGTCTGATAAAATCTGACTGAATGTATAAGGCCCAGTCAGGTAAGTGAGAACTGGAATTCTTAACTCTAATAGAGTCCAAGTGACAGAACTTAAAAGCCACAAAATGACAAAATCCTTGATGATATAATTTTTATTATATATACAAAGCATTTTTAATACACTGACCATTGAAATACATATTATACTTATAACACAACAAAACTGTTGTTCTGTTGTGTTAAGAGTTTACAATTAACAATTTTGTTATGTTAGAATTTCTAAGCAAAAAGAATATGGGTCAATATTTTATAAAGGAATAAAATTTTTTGCTGAATGGCATTTATTTGCAAGTGTGCTTGTGATAATTTAGCAAAAGGCCAACATCTTAACTAAAATCGAGTCAGTCTGTCATAAAATAATAATAATAATAAAAAAAATAAATAAATAAAAAAATTGAATGAATGGATGTTTCCAAAATTTTAACCTTCTCTATTCCTTTTAACAGCCATACCAAATCAACTATTGGCCTCCCTTCTCAAATAATACATTCAAATAGAAAAAGAAAGGAGATGTGGTTGAGCCCGCCCTTTATGTTTTCTTTTATTACCATGTTTTAAATTAAAATTTTTAATTTAAATTAAAAATGTAATAAACTGAATAATAAATAAAATAAAATAAAAATAGCTGTCATATTAACCAATATTAATTGATACTGTTTCATTTATTTTATTTATGTTTGACTATTTTCTTCAGTAGTTTGATTTGGTAATTTTATTTTGCATTAGTTTTGGCTTTGCCCATTCACCACTGGTTGACTCAAAATTAACATTTTGTATGTTTGGATTTTAGTTCTGCAGAGGGCTGGCTATAATTTAGTTTGTAGTAGATTTAGACTGGATTGTGGGATTTTTTTGTAGATTTAGACTGGATTGTGGGATTTTTTTGTAGATTTAGACTGGATTGCAAGAAGTTTTCTTTTAATCAACAATTTAATTACTGGAATAAGTTACCTCCATAGGTGGTTGAGGTTTTGAATTTTCGCTAACTTGAAGAAATTCAAAGGATGGACACCTACACGAGGAGGGAATCAAACAGATATCTCATTTTATTTTATTATTTATCTATTACTGTGTATTTATTTTTAATTAATTAAATTTTTGTTTTGGCTCTTAACAAGAGAAGACTAGGACTTCCTTGCACCATATGGCTAATACTAATACTATACAAGTTTTATGGTTGAAATGTTTGTCAGATCATTACAGTCTAAACAGTCTAACCTTGATTGGGATTAAATTTTGTAATAAATTTAATTTTCATGTTTCCATTTTTGGCTATACAATCAATGATCATAAGCGAATGCTTTCTTTCAAAGTCTTCTAAAATTAACAAAACTTCAGGAAATAATCTGGGTAAGTTAATCTCTACTTCATCTATATACATAAACAGATCTTAAAAATATTGAAGCTTAAGCTCAAGATTACAATTGTTCTTTAAATATACATCTTGGTATTTTATTAGCAAGTGCTGTAGTTATTAACACTAATGAGTGTTAATTCAACCAAGAAGAATGACTATATCCTCTGACACATTCACTATAGGATACAAGACACATTCACTATAGGACAGTTCCTAGCGCATTTAATTAATGCAGTTATGCAGATTTTCACTCTTCTATATTCAACATTATGTTTGTTAACTTCTTCAGAAAGATTCCTCATCACAGATGGACATTACCATCACATATTATTCAAAAAAAAAAAAAAAAAAAAGATAATGATGCACTCTGTTATCCACTGTTGTGTGCAGCAGTTTGTATGATGGGAAAGATGTTTTCTCTATCAGTGTCTCTCAACTTTTTTTTTTTCGTAATGGAGCACACTGGAATGAATAAGAAATTGAAAAACAAAAAAATCTATATAAACTTTATTATGTTCATTTGCTTTCAGTACCAATAAACCTCTGTCTGCATTCAAATTAATTACGGCATAAGAATTTATTTTTAGTAAAGACATATGAGTATATTTTATTTTCATTTTAAAGTGCATCAAAATAATGAAATATAATAAGTGATAAATTTTGTGGAATGATCAACACAATATGCGGGCAATTTTTAACAATAGGTGGAGTAAAAAATGCTCTGCTCTGCATAGTTGTGTGAGGGACATTCATTTCATTACAAGCATGATACACAGATTTTTATTTATTTATTATTTTTTGGAATACAAACAAATGGATTACAAAGACATGCAATTAAAGCAATAGTCACAGAAGCCAAGTATACATATGTACTATTAAGAAAACATAGCAAAAGGAGGATGCTGAGATGGATGAATACAGAGCTGGCCAGTCTAATAGAGCACAAAAATGTGGCATGGGAAAATTACAGAGATGATAAGTATTGAAGCCTACAATGGCTACAGGTTGATCTGTAAGAAAAAGGTCAGGGTGGCAAAGGTTCAGTATGAGAAGGCACTGACTGAGAGAGTAAAGATCAGGAACAAGGAGTTTTTCATATATGTGAATGCAAAGAAGAAAAAAAAAAAAAAATCAGATCAGACCCTTGTGTAGGCCCTTCAAGATAAAGAGAGGATGAAATATATGAAAATAGCAATTTCAAAATTAGAGATAACTGTTTATTAAGAAAAAAAATTTGCCTAAAGGCAAGTAAGGCACCTGGAGTTCATGGTACATAACCCAGCAGTTTTGATGGAGGTGGGCAGAGAGTGCATTGAACTATTAAAGTTAATTATGAGGGCATCATTAGGCTCAGGAGAGATTCCCTTAGATAATTTGGAGAAGTGCCAACATATCTCCAATACAGAAAGGCAGTTCTGATAGTGAGGTAAGTAATTACATACCAGTCAGTCTAACTTCAGTAATTGGGAAAATCTTAGAGGCAATGATTAAAGAGCTATTCAGGGACATTTAGCTAGAGATGGCATTCTGAAGGACACAACCTTTGGCATTCTGAAGGACACACATTTAGGAAAACCAAGTTTAACTAACCTGGTTAGCAGGACATAGTTATTCATCTGCTGGAAAAAGCAAATAATTTCAATACAGTTTATTTGGATTTTAGCAAGGCATTTGACTTAGCCCCTCATCCCTCATGAGAGGTTACTGTATAAATTAAACACATTGGGATCATGGGCAAGATTCTAAGACTGACTGGAGGGCAGGAGGCAGAGTTGTATCAGAAGTGCGACCCTCCCCACAAGGATCAATTCTTGGACCACCGTTGTTTCTGATTGTCACAAACATCAACACGGGGATAGAGTGCATAATGACAAAAGTTTGTGATGATGTAAATAGTGGGAGAGTGGTAAGATCAGTACCAAGTCATAATGATCCTTAATCATTGCTGCCTCCAAGATTTGAACAGGCTGCCAAACACATTTTAATGCAGTCAAATGCAAGGTATTACACTTGGAGAATAGCAACCCCAAAATAACTTGTACACTTGGTGGGGCTGAATTAAAAATAGTAGAGGAAGAAAAGGATCTGGGAGTTTGATATGAAATTCCACCATATCATAGCAGTACAGACAAGTGGCCAGGAAGGCTCATGGTCTGCTGTTGATGCTTTATCGAAAAAAAAAAAAAAAAAAAAAAAAAGACACTGAACTTCTTGAAAGGGTCCAAAGATGGGCAACCCATATAGCAAAATTAGCAAAAGGTTGACCATATGAGGACAGTCTTCAATTATGTGAGTTACAGAGTTTGGCAATTAGGCACCTTTGAAGGAACATGTTTGAGGTCTATGAAGCACTGAGAGGAGATAGACAAATGGAAGGCAAAATTTTCATCTTCAAATTACTAGGGAAGAGGTTTCAGACTGGACTGCAGGTGTGTTTCTTTTAGCCAGCAAGTTGTTGATTACGGGATCAAGTTACCTCTGCAAATAGTTGACAGTTTAGAGGAATTCAAAGGTCAACTGGATAGTTATCTAAGTGAAGAGGGAAGCAATAATTAGTTTATTTTCTTATCTACTTTTTTATACATTTTTGTTTATTTTTTATATCCCTTTTTATATTTTATATGGTGGCAACACAAGCCACCATATAAAGTAGATATTAAGTAAATAAAATCTGCATTGATCATAGACAATTCACTGCCACTCTTTGTGAAATGTTAGTACAGAAAATACTTTTTTAGATTGTTTGTATCAACAAACAATCAAACTAGAAAATACTTTTAAGTTTTTCAATCCAAATGTAACTTGCTTTTCAGTGATTATTATTGGTTTTATCATAAAAGTTTCAAAACTGGAATAATCATTTTGAATTCTCCTGCATTTTACCTAGTTCTTTATTTCTTATAATAAAAGAAATAATAAACAGAATACTTGCTAGCAATGGAGAAAATTATACTTGGTGCAACTGTATTATCTTGGTGAAATTCCAGAGTATCAAAATCTTCATGATTTCTATATATCTGAAAAAAATTTCATTAGTTTTATTTAGAGGAAAAAAATCATTGTTTAATAAAATCTGAATGTAATAGTTAAAAACAAGTTAAGAAGTTAGAGATTATTAATTCCACATCTTGTGTTATTCAAGAAATAGCTTTAAAAAACATTAAACCTTTTCTTGTGCTTTTTTTTTTTTTATCTTCCTTTCCAAATGAAATATGATAGTGGTGCAAAGTTCATCTGGACTTAATATTAATATTCAGTATTAATAATGACAAAATGATGCAAGGAAGCAAGCTTACACAGCATGAGTCATAAAAAAATTATAATTACCCACTTCATTTGTCCATCCCTTATAATAATATTATAAGGGATGGACTTATGAGAAGACAGTGAGTGGTAATCAATGGACACTGCTCATCATGGACTAAAGCTTTAGTGGAGTCCCTCAGGGTTCAGTGTTGGGTCCATTATTGTTTTCTGTATTTATAAATAATATTGATGATGGTATATCAAGCTTAATGTCCAAGTTTGCAGACGATATGAAAGTTGGCAGGGTTGTCAAGGACGCTACTGACACTACGCTGCTGCAACAGGATCTGGAAAGGTTCAGCAGATGGGCTGAGAGGTGGCAAATGAAGTTAACATTGACAAATGTAAAGTACTACATATGGGAAACAGCAACCCCAGAGCAACGTATCAACTCTGTGGTACTACACTGACAGTGGTAGAGAATGAAAGGGACCTGGGGGTGGTTTTGCAGGCAGATATGAAGTTCTCTGAGCAGTGCAGATGGGCTGCAAGAGTAGCTCATGGTGTATTGTCAATGATATATAGGAATTTTTCTAGCAGGGATAAGGAGGTGATTATTCCCTTGTATAAGGCAATGTTCAGGCCACACCTAGAGTACTGTATACAGGTCTGGAGGCCTCATTTCAAGAAGGAGGTAGAGCTGCTGGAACAAGTACAGAGAAGGGCAACAAGATTAGTGAATGGAACAAAGGGGTGCTCTTACGAAGAAAGGCTTAAGTTTTGCAAATTACAGTGTCTGGAGACTAGGCACCGGCGAGGTGATCTGATAGAGGTGTATAAAGCCTTGAATGGTTTGAGCATGCTCAATGCTGATGGGATTCTTCCTCTTGCTCAGAATAATCACCTGAGAGAGCATAAACCTTTAGCCAGTGGGTGGTTGATTGGTGGAACAGACTTTTATCCCTTGTCGTGGAAGTTGATAGCCTAAATAAGTTTAAGGCTCAGCTGGACAGGTATTTCGAACAAACAGAGGGGTGAAGTGGAAGTGGTTTTTTTTTTTTTTTTTTTTTGGCTGATGCTGCATAAGCTTGCTTTCTTGCATTAAATGCCTCTACTAATGCTAATATGTCCAATCTTTCTTTATACAGGCAGTTCTCGCTTTGCGAGTTCCCAAGTTTACGGGTTTTTTTCCCCCAAGTATCAAGTATCAACAAAATCAAAAATATGAACATTAATTGTAAAAAATGAAATGTTAAACATTCATAAATATCACATTCCAAACCACGTGCGTAGCTATACAATACAGTGTACCCTGCTTTACGATATTAATCAGTTTCAGAGACACCATCGTATTGTAAAAATATCGTAATGTGAACCCAATAACACATTGTTTTTTGGTAATTCGTTTCAAGATCTCGGAAGTTGAAATTTTCGCTGTATAACTAAGCTATTTATCTCTCTAAAATGTTATTTTTAAGGTCACGAGCGTGACCTTAAGGCCATATCAAAGGTCGTGAGCATGGTTTGTAAATTGTATTAGTTACCAATTCAAATCATTAAAATGCACTACACTTTCATTGTAATCATATGTTCCATTATAAGAATCAATTTTAAAAGCCTTTGTGATATTTTTCTAAAGCACATTTGTGGAGGTCATGACCATAAAACAATAAAAACAATTTGCACTTTCCGGTTTATTGGGCTTTTCTGTTACCGAAAGAAATTAAAAATGGGTAGTAAACTCGATCTTCTTGCATTTGCGAAAATACCGATAGCTGGAATTGTGTGGTATTTTATGTTATTATGGTGAAATGTGTTTCTCCTTTACTGAAATCTTCAATCATATAAAAAAAACATAAATACATTTTCAAAATCTTCTCTTTGTTCCTTTTTTTTTTTTTAAGCTTCGTAAACTTGTTACTCCAAGCGAATCGTGTCAGTTGCAATTTGTGCATGCTGTTAAAAAATGCTTATGCATGCAATTGTGAAATTTATAATTAAAAGAGAAGATTATCTTGGAAACAAATGCCTCTTGAAACATTTCTGAAGAAGACAACTTCTTGTGCAACGAACCAATGAGTGCTGAGCCAATAATGAGTGATCAATGAGTGTGCATTTAGTTGATGATGATGAAAAATAAACTTTAGCATTTGTAAGTCGTAAATAATTTCTCTATTATTATAATTTGCTTGATTTTACAGGCTACATTTTCATTTCTTTCGATAAATCAATCATTGTTTAAATATAAACTGTTGTTATGTTGTTGTTATTTGGTTTTTAGGAGCATTAGCAACTAAGGCCATATTGCTCCGGGATATGCGGTGGTCATTCCCTTGACCTTTCCACATCCTCCGTATTTGGTGGTGACGGGCTCGAACCCCGGTCTAATCAAGAAGCGTGTGCTACGCACTGCTGCTCCTTCCCACCTGGCTATGGAGGCGCCTAAATATAAACTAATCAGCTAACTAATTTCATTGTTGAGAATGTAACCCCTATTCTTATGTCTATGGGAAATAAATTCCCGCTTAACGAGCATGCGCTAGGGACGAATTAACTTGTAAAGTCGAGAACTACCTGTATGTATTCAAACTATCCACTTCCATAACACCAGATAAAAGTCTGATTGTTGGAACAATTACTCTTGGCAGAAAGTAAATTTTCACACTTCCTGCAACCATTCTTTTCCAAGAAAGAGTAAACATGCCATCTTTTTTTTAAATGGCTTTTTTAAAATGGACCGTTCATTCATTTAGTTTACTGATACCAACACTTCAGTCACATCTCCATGCAGGGGATGGATACCTAGTTTCCAGACACTGCAATTTACAGAACTGAAGAGTTTCTTGTTAGGTGAAGTTATGTTTTCTTGGTAGCAAGAAAGACTTGAGTTCTGTACCCTTTTGTGCCCTGACTAATCTTGTTGCTCTTCTCTGCACCCATTCCAACAGATCCACATCCTTTTTAAAATGGAACTTCCATACCTGTGTGCAATACTCAAGATGTGACCAAACAAGGGGGCAATTACTTCCTTGGCCTTGCTGGAAAGATTTCTGTATATCACTGACAGACCCCATGAGCTATCTTAGCAGCCTGTTTGCACTACTCAGTGAACTTCATATCAGACCATACAGTTACCCTAAGTCTTTTTCATTTTCCACTACCTTGAATGTAATATTACTCAACTGGGATTACTACTACCCCAAATGTAGTACTTTGTCACTTGAAAGATGTGCTTAACCTAAGCACATCTTTCTAATTTATGGAAGTAGTTTTTGGAGTAGCATGCCCTGATTATAGTATTTAAATACCATGCTCACCTTTGTATCACAAGAAACCTAGACATGAAACTTGATGTGCCTACATCAGTATCGTTAATAAATTTTAAAAACAGTAAGGAAACTAATACTAAATCCTGAGGGACCCTACTCAAAACATTAATCCACAAAGAGCCATTAATAACCACTTGGTTTTGTGTCACTCAACATGCCTTTATCTACAGCAATAACTAGCTTCCAAATGCCAAACTGCTTCAATTTATATAGCAGTAATTCATGTGAAACAAAAGCTTTACTGAAATCTAAGCTAAAACTACTACTTATAAGCTAATTACATTAGTAGGACAGGATCTCCCTTTAATAAATCCTTTGATACTACTTTGTGAACATGAGAGATTTGCAACCTCCAGCCTGCAGTGATATCCCCTGATTCCAAGGATGCTTTCATAATTATGGCTAAAGTTTTTTTCTTTTACCTCTTTTGCTGCTTCTTTTCATATAATTGAATAGGTCCCAAATGTACCTGTGGAGCTGATGAGGTCCCAAATGTACCTGTGGAGCTGATGAGGACTGGGCTCATGTCATTTATGACTGCCCCAATTACCATCCCCACAGATATACATTTATTAGCATTAGCATTAGTAGAGACATATGATGCAAGAAAGCAAGCTTATGCAGCATCAGCCAAAAAAAAAAAAAAAAAACAACTTCCATTTCACTCCTCCATTCATTTGAAATACCTGTCCAGCTGAGCCTTAAATTTATTTAGGCTATCAACTTCCACAACAAGGGATGGAAGTCTGTTCCACCAACCAACTACCCGCTGGCTAAAGGCAAATTTCCGCACATTTATCCTACATCTGTCTTTCCTCAATCTGAATTTATGCCCTCTCAGGTGATTATTCTGAGAAAAAGGAAGAATCCCATCGGCATTGAGTATGCTCAAACCATTCAAGGCTTTATACACCTCTATCAGATCACCTCGCCGGTGCCTAGTCTCCAGACACTGGCCAAAACTGGACCCATAAATCACAGGAATTAGCAATTACTCATCTCTAATGACATGTATTACATGGCCTCTGAATTTGCTGAAGAAGCCTTTGAGGCTAGGACAAGCAACCATGCTATAATCCAGAGACTGTGAATCCCCCTACTTAGACAGACACTAATTATGACATTTACTGTTAGTGACAAACTGAATGTGATTGGACTGTTAGAATGTGTTTTTTTTCACCCAGCAAAAATGTTCATATTAGAAATTGTATTATTTTATGTGTTTGGCCTCTATGCATAATATCAAGTATAATATCGGTGTTTAGATACACCATAGACAACTCTTAAAAAACTACAAAGTAGTTGTTGTGGGCATCATTTGCTCTTTCTCATATTGTGCTCTGCCTTCACGATGAGTTGCCATGATATTGCACTACCTCAAATAAGTAACGCTTCACTAATAGAGAAGACTATTGTTACTTATTCTCAGTGAGTACCACCACCCAGACATGTTTCAAGGCTATTGGCCTATCATCAGTGGGTGGGCAGATACCCTAGTATTGCAGACATGACGACCCAGTTGTGAAGTTATTATATAGATATTAAACTCTTAATGTATTATGCCTTGTGCATTTAATTATTTTAAATATTATCTTATACACCTTTTGGCATCTCTCATATTGTGTGATTAACTTCATGTCATGTCTGCAATACTAAGGTACCTGCCCACCCACTGATGATAGGCCAATAGCCTTGAAACATGTCTGGGGAGCCTGATATTCGCGGAGTTTCCGAGAATGGGTAACAACAGTCTTCTCTACTGGGGAAGCGTTACCTATTGGAGGAATTTGAGTTTTTAAGTGGTGT
This sequence comes from Mastigoproctus giganteus, assembly GCF_048544385.1. Taxonomy (NCBI): domain Eukaryota; kingdom Metazoa; phylum Arthropoda; class Arachnida; order Uropygi; family Thelyphonidae; genus Mastigoproctus; species Mastigoproctus giganteus. The sequence goes on from NC_143580.1 coordinate 141,635,065, forward strand.
GAGTTGAAGAGTTACTGTCCCTTTCATTCTTCGACATGTTTCTTTTCCTCTTCCACTACTACTATTACTTTCCCTCTACCTTTTTGCTTTTCTAAGTCTAATAGGGACAAATGGTTTGAATTTTATAATTCATTTGTTTGATTTAATAGATCTGGTCCACTGGGTTTTTTTTTTCACATTAAATTCACAATAGCCTTGAAACATGTCTGGGTGGTAGTACTCACTGAGAATAAGTAACAATAGTCTTCTCTATTAGTGAAGCGTTATTTATTTGAGGTAGTGCAATATCATGGCAACTCGTCGTGAAGGCAGAGCACAATATGAGAAAGAGCAAATGATGCCCACAACAACTACTTTGTAGTTTTTTAAGAGTTGTCTATGGTGTATCTAAACACCAATATTATATAGATATTAAACTCTTAATGTATTATGCCTTGTGCATTTAATTATTTTAAATAATATCAAGTGTATATTTTCATAAATATATATGTTATATGTTTTTATAATTAATTCAGGTGTTATATTAAACATATAAATGTTATGGATTCATAGTGCTTAGTTCGAGTGCTATTAATGTGGTTATTTTTGAGAGCATGATTGTATGTATTGTGTGAATATTAATTGTTTGTATAATTTGTGTGCACGGTACGGTAGTTTTGCTTGATTGGAGCTCTCTGTTGCATCTATGTTACTAAACATGGAGAGCTCTAGTCTGTGTTTCTGCACCTTGGTATATGTATGAGTAGTGAGTGAAAGTGTGTGTGTGTGTGTGTGTGTGTGTGTGTGTGTGTGTGTGTGTGTGTGTGTGTGTGTGTGTGTGTGTGTGTGTGTGTGTGTGTGTGTGTGTGCGCGCGCGCGCGCGCGCGCGCTTGCTAGTAGCTCTCAGTCATGTCTGCATTGCTGGACATCATGTCCATCATGTCTGCATTGCTGGACATGATGGATAACTTTAGTCTGTGTTTTTTAGCATGGAATATGTATGAGTAGTAAGTGAAAATGTGTATGACAGTGTGTGCTTGATTGCAGCTTTCAATCACATCTGTGTGGCTGCACTTGATTAATATGGACTTGCCTAAATATATTCCCTTCCCCAATGTGGAGAAACAAATGCATGCTTTAATTAAAAAGTAAATATTGTGAATTAAATGTAAAAATGAATCATGTAAACAAAGTAATTTCTGTGATAGTTTAAGCATATATGTATTGTATGATGGGTCTGTGTGTGAGAAAGTATAGGTGTGAGGCCGAATGTTTGCTTGTGTGTGTGACTGTGCATATATGCATGTAAGTCACTGAGTAATTATAAATACTGTTATCATTATCTCACATGTGTCTCTCTATTCAAGTGCTGGGTGAGAAATGTGTCTGCTCAACCTGCCAGAGGGGAAAAAAAAAGTGTAAGTAGAGATTCAGGGAACTGTAGTGAGTGAGATAAGTGAGTGAAAAGGACTGAATGTGAATGTCCTAATACAGTCTGTGTAGACTGTTGTATCCTGTATGTATATAAAAAAAATAAAAATAAATAAAATAAAATAAGTTAAAATACATTTAAAAAAAAATAAAGTTATACTTGCAGGTTGAGTTGTATATGTGAGTGAATGTTTCTGAATAGTATATTTAAATAAATAATAAATAAAATAAATAAAATAAATGTGATTGTCTAACTGTTGCCATGTTTACATGGCACCTGCATCCTGTCTGGCTGAATGAGATGGCAAATGTGTGTGAGAGAGAGAGCTGTCCTATGTGTTACTGTTCCCTCTGCCCCTAAATAAATAAAAAAGGGAGGGGTGTACTTGTGTATATCTATGTGTAACGGGTGTATAGATGGGCTGAATATGTGTAGTGTGTGTTTTGACATGCTCCCCAAATTAGACTGCAGTGGGGGCAACCTTCTCCACTAATACTGGTGTTCCCCAAGGTTCAGTCTTTTTCTCCACTTGTTTCCTCTTGTATATTATTGACCTTCTTCCATCGACTGAACATCTTATCCATAGTTTTGCTACTGTAGTACATTGCATTCCATCTAGTTTGAGAAATCCTGTTCTGCATAAACAGCTTCAACTTCTCGAACATTCACTACCAATTCTTTAAATGCTGATCTCCGAGTAATTGTCCAATGGTGGAAAGATAACTTAGTTAATTTTAATTCTTCTAAATCTCAGTCCTGTCTTCTATTTAGCTAAAAAGATTTTTCTGTTCCTATGCTTATCCTCAATGGCACTCAGATTTCTAGACAAGATCACATATCTCTATTAGAGGTTAACATAACTTCTAATCTCGCTTGACATAAGCACATCACAAATATTGCTTCCTCTTCATCTAAAAAACTTGATTTTCTCTTACTCTTTCAGTGTTACTTTTCTTCTAAACAGCTACTCACTCTGTACAAATCTTAAATCTACCCTACCACGCAATACCTACTACCTGATAATTTATATGCATTCCGTGAATTTTTCTTCTCTGCCACAAGCCTCATTAGTTCATCTGATATCCATTTAGGCGTAAGACTTGTACATTTTCTCTTAGGTGGCACAAAAAGCCTTGTAGCAATTGCATTTCTGAATGCTTTCCAATTAGAATTTGCTTTTGGAAACGTCATCAGTTAGTTCCACTGAACAGATTTTAAAAACCATCTGAGACCACTGATGACTTAAAAACCATCTGAGACCACAAAAGCAAAAGCCCTTCCCATTGCTCTTGACAGTAGTTTTATCTTTAAGTACATCCAACATCAATACACTGTGATACATTGTGCTAACTAGTGGGTCTTTTATCTGCAGATTCTTAATGCATGAAGGTTCTCCGATTAACTGCTATTAATCGGATCAGAGTATTCTTTTCTCTTGTTGCCTCTCTAACATGCTGCTGTAGGAAATGATTATCCAATGAAATCACAAAAGTCTTACTACTGTCAGTAGTAAGACTTAGACAAGTCTTACTACTTGTATAAGTCTTAGACCTTGTGACTAACCCACAAGGTTCAGTCAATATCTGGAAAGTTAAAGTCCCACATTATAAGACATTGTGATTTACTGGCCCACACTATAGGTCTGTATAGTTATTTTTCATACTCATTGGAGCCATTCAGCTTATAACATACTCTCACCCTCATTTTTTTCCCCCTCCAGGGCTTATATCACACAAAAGTCAACTCAGGTATACCTGACTCAACACTGCATTGGCTACTCATGTGCACTTGATGTTGTACTCCCCAATATTCAAATTATGAATCTCTTATATCAGAAACAGTGTCATTGTGTCATAAACATTTGATGCACACATTGTGGGGGTTATCTAAGGCAGTGCACAAGGGTGTGTTAACTGCCTTAGATTTCATGTGTTTCTTAACTAAGTGCCTAACCCTCCCCATCTCATGTGCTCTCTGTCCTTTCTGTACATGTACTCCCCAACTACTCAAATTCTGTATCTCTTATATCTGATTGACACCATGTTTCTGATATCCCTAGTGTGTGCATTTGATGACCAGATCAGTATTTCATTAAAAAAGTGCAGAAAAAAACTTTTGACTTTCAGGTGGTAAATTCCATATAGATTCAAAAAATAATAAAAAATAAATAAAAGAACAAATGAAACAAAACTGAACCCTTCCAGATTTAAGAACTCCAGTCTGTCACATAATAAATGAGTTTTCTGCTAACTCCCAGTCAGAGAATTATAGCTATGGTATAGCTGCTTATTTTTAAAAATCTATGATGTAACCATGATGTTTCAACATATCTTCAGATAAATAAAAATGCTAGCAACTAAGCCACAATTCTGAAAACACACGTCACATTTCACTGTCTTGGTCAGAGAAAAGAAAATATGACTGTACTTTTTTAACTCTAGAAAAGTGCAGAAAATATACTAACTACTTCAAAGCAATACCTCCCAAACTTTCTAGCAACATTTAGGTGATCAGTTTTCACTTTTTAATTGGATTTTGAAATCCAGTTTTCCACATTTAAATGAAATCTCTATAAAACACTCATGCCTGCTAAAAATAATACTTACACACTCTCTCTCTCTCTCTCTCTCTCTCTCTCTCTCCATTTAAATGTAGAAAACTCAGTAAAGATTGCTTATTAATACAAGTAGAAAACATTACTTTAAAAAAATTCTAATAAATAATTGTAATAAAAATATAGTTTTTAGTGACTATTTTAAATACTCTTTTATAACTAATAATTCCAGTGCTGTTTTCCCATTTCACACAAATCTTTGCAGAACTGAGAAGATGGCCTTCCACAAGTACAATTCCTTCATATCCCTAAAAAAAAAAAAAAAAAAAAAAAGAAAAGAAAAGAAACATAGAAAGTTCATCTCAATAGCAACTCTTACTTATTATTAAAGTATCCAACTTCAATGAAAGGTATTTTTCAAAATATAACTAGTGATATATTATAAAACCACAAAATACTATAAAACATTATTAAATAATATTACTTACCTATTACTTAACAAAAGTAATGATGAACAAGTATGCCACGGAAAGGGAAATAATGATTGAAGGAGCAGTAATTGAAAAGGTGGAGTCATATACTTATCTGGGACAAGTTATTAGCTGTAATAATGATAAATGGCTGGAAGTCAAGAGAAGAATACATTTTGGATGGATAGCATTCAGGAAATATAGTCACATACTGAAGAGCAATATCCCAGTTTGTCTGAAACGTAAAATAATGAATCAATGTATACTCCCCACCATGACTTATGGAAGTGAAACTTGGGCACTCACCAAAAGAATGGAAGAGAAGCTGAGAACTACACAGCGAAGAATGGAACGAATTATATTGGGAATCAGACTGTTAGATAAGAAGAGAAACACATGGATTAGGCAGCAAACTCAAGTAAAGGACATTCTTATCAAAACTAAAGAACTAAAATGGTCTTGGGCAGGACACATAGCTCGAAGACATGATGACAGATGGACTAAGAAAATAACAGACTGGTATCCAAGAGGAGCTAGAAGAAAACCTGGAAGACAAAGGCGGAGATGGACAGATGAAATTCATGCGTTTTTGGGTAGTAAATGGATGGCCAGTGCTCAAAACAGAAGGAACTGGAAAGTTGCTGGAGAGGCCTTCATCCTGCAGTGGATTGAAAATGGCTGATGATGATGATTACTTATGGGAGTACCCAGGGTTCACTGCTGTGCTCACTGTTGGCTTTAAACACCTCAATCAGATCTCCCTGCAGGTGCCTAGTCTTGAGATGCTGCAATATGCAGAACTGAAGCCTTTCTAGGTATGAGCACCCTATTGTTCTCTTCACCAATCTTGGTTGCCCTTCACACCCATTCCAACAGTTCTACATCCTTCCTAAAGTGAGGCCTCCAGATCTATACAGTAGTATATATCTGGTGGTATACTCAAGATGCAGCCTAACCAAAGTTTCTGTATATCATTGGCAAAACCCCACAAGCTGTCCTGGAAGCATGTCTGAATTGCTCAGAGCACTTCATGTCTGACAGCACAGTTATCTTTTTCATTCTCCACTACTCTGAGTGTAGTACCACACAGCTGATAAGTTACTCTGGGGTTACTGCGACCAATGTGCAGTAACCTTGCATTTGTCGATGTTAAACATCAACTGTCATTTCTCAGCCCATCGACCCAATTTTCCTATACCTTGTTGCAGTAGCACACCCTGATGACTGTCATTTGCAGATGATATAAAGTCCAACCTTTATATCATCTGCGAACTCATCAGGCATTAAGCCTGATATACCTTCGTCAATATCACTGATAAATAGTGCAAATAACAATGGACCCAGCACTGAACCCCAGGGAACTAAACTAATAACATTAGACCACAAAGAGCAGTGCCCATTGATAACCACTCAGTCTTCTTCCACTTAACCATCCCTTTATCCATAGCAGTAACTTGCCCTTAATGCCACAGTGCTCCAGTTTGTACAACAGTCTTTTATGTGCAACGGTATCAAAAGCCTTCCTGAAATTCAAGTATATAATATAAAAATTATTTTTTGCATTCAGTTCCTTGGTCATTACATCATAGTTATCTATCCGACTGGTTACACAACACCACCCCTTGACAAATCCATGCTGTGATTGCAGTATAATTGCATGTCTGTCCAAATGGTCCTGCATTACTTCTTTAACCAAGGATTCCATTATTCTCTCTAAGACAGACGTTAAGCTAACAGGTCTGTAATTACTCATGTTGCCTTTTGATTTTTGATCCCCTTTTATGGATTGGGGGAAATATTCGCATACATCTCCAGTCCACAGAGACCACCACTGAATCCAAGGATGTTCACATAATTAAGGCTAATCAGTTTGCTTACTTCCTTTGCTGCCTCCATAATATAACTGGATAGATTCCATCTGCTTACTTCCTTTGCTGCCTCCATAATATAACTGGATAGATTCCATCTGCTCCCCAAGTGCCTTTTTTAAGTCCATCCTCAACAATTTCTCCTCCAGTTTCCTTTCAGATATCACAAAGTCATTTAGCTCCTCATTAGATTTGATAAACTTCTGCATCTCCTTCCCTAAAGAATTTCTCACATGTGGATGTAGGTACAAAATACCTATTCAATTTGTCTGCAATCTGAGCTGGATCATCAACAGTTCACCCACGGAGATCAAGTAGCCCAATGTGACTTCCTTATACTGTTAATATAAGCATAGAAGTCTTTGCTGTTTTTCTTTGCATTCTTAGCCAAAGATTTCTTAAAATCTTCTTTAGCTTGCTAACATCCTTTGTGACTTGATTACAGACAAATTTATATTTACCATAGGCTTCTGTTTCACCTGATAATTTATATGAATCCCATGCACTTTTCTTATCTGCCACATGTCTAAATAGTTCATCTGTCACCCATTTAGGTCTAAGCTTTGAACAGTATTTCTTTGTTGATATGAAAAGCTTGGTAGCTTCTTTGAATACCTATCTGATTATTTCCCATTTAGAGTTTGCTGTTGGTAACATCATCAGCTGGTCCCACTGTATACAATTTAGAAACTGTCTGAGACCACTGTAGGCACCCTTAAGAAAGCAAAAGCCTTTCCTTTACCCTTGACAGTAGTTACATCTTTAATTAAGTGCCATATTAGTACAGTGGGTCTTTTACCTGCAGATTCTTAATGCAGGAAGAATCATCTCTCATAACCAGATCAAGGGTATTGCTTCCTCTTGTTCCCTCTCCACAATGCTGCTGTAGAAAACAGTCATCCAAAATATCCACAAAAGACTTGCTAGTGTGTGAGTGATCAACCCACAAATTCAAGTCATTTGGAAAATTAAAATCCCTCATTATGACACATTCTGATTTGCTGGCCCACTCTATTTCCCTGTATAACTATTTGGTATACTCATCACGGTCATTAGCATTAGCAAGGGCACATTATGCAAGAAAGCAAGCTTATACAGCATCAGGCAAAAAAAAAAAAAAAAACCTTTATTTCACACATCTCCTTGCTCCAAATGTTTGTTAAGTTCTGTCTTGAATCTATTTAAGCTATCAACTTATACAACGACAGATGGAAGTTTGTTCCAGCAATCAACCACCTGCTGGCTAAAGGCAAATTTCCACACATCTATCTAACAACCATCTTTCCTCAATTTGAATTTATGCCCTCTCAGGTGATTATTCTGAGCAAGAGGAAGAATCCCATCAGTTGAGCATACTCAAACCATTCAAGGCTTTATACACCTCAATCAGATCACCTCGCAGGTGACTAGTCTCCAGACACTGTAATTTGCAAAACTTAATCCTTTCTTTTCGTAAGAGCAACCCTTTGTTTTGTTCACTAATCCTGTTGCCCTTCTCTGTACTCGTTCCAACAGCTCTACATCCTTCTTGAAATGAGGCCTCCAGACCTGTATACAGTACTCAAGGTGTGGCCTGACCATTGCCTTATACAAGGGGATAATCAGTGTTTGTTTATCAGTGTTTATGAAGTTTTCTGAGCAGTGCAGACTGTCTGCACTGCTCAGAAAACTTCGTTACTCTGGAATTACTGCTTCCCATATGTAATACTTTACATTTGTCAATGTTAAACTTCATTTGCCACCTCTCAGCCCATCTGCTCAACTTTTCGAGATCCTGTTGCAGCAGCGTACTGTCATTGGTGTCATTAACAACTCTGCCAACCTTCGTATTGTCTAAAAACTTGGACATTAAGCTTGATATACCATCATCAATACAATTTATAAATACAGAAAACAACAATGGACCCAACACTGAACCCTGAGGGACTCCACTAATAACATTAGTCCATGAAGAGCAGTGTCCATTGATTATCACTCTCTATCTTCTCCCACTCAACCATCCTTTTATCCATAGCCGCAATTTTCCTCTAATGCCACACTGCTCCAATTTGTGCAGCATTCTTCCATGGGCAGCAGTATCAAAGGCCTTTCTAAGATCCAAATATATGATATCAAAGTTATTCTTTGCATCCAGTTCCTTTGTGACTACATCATAGTATCCAATCAAATTAGTCAGATTTCCAGACAATTAGTCAGACAAGACTTCCCCCTAACAAACCCATGCTGCGTCCAAGCTTTAACTGAAGTCTTGTCTAGATGATCCTGCAATGCTTCTTTAACCAGTGCCTCCATTAATTTCCCTGGAACAGAAGTTAAACTAACAGGTCTGTAATTACCTGTGTCTCCCCTCGATCCTCCTTTGTGGATTGGGGTCACACTTGCGCATCTCCAGTCCATGGGTACCTTACCTGAATCCAGGGAATCTCTCATAATTATGGCTAAGGGTTTGCTTAGCCGTAATTATGAGATCTTTTCCGCCTCCATTAATATAACTGGATAGATTCCATCCACCCCAGGTGCCTTTCTTATGTTTATCTTCAACGATTTCTCTACCACTTTACTCTCAGTTATTACAAGATTATCTCACTTATTGCCAGAGTTGAATACACCTCTGGCATTCCCCTCCCTGAATAACTCCTCATCAAAATAGTCATTTAGTTTGTTAGCTACTGAGCAGGATCATCAAGAGTTGAACCATCAATATCAAGTGGGCCAATCTGATTCATCCCTTTCCTTCTAGAGTTTACATAAGTAAAGAACTTTTTTTCTGTTTTTCTTTGCATCCTTTGCCAAAGATTTCTTATAATCTGCCTTTGTGTGCCTAATCTTGGTTACAGACCAGCTTATATCTATCATAGGCTTCCATGTCATCTATTAATTTATATGTATCCCATGCATTTTTCTTCTCTGTCACATGTCTAATTTGTTAATCTGACATCCATTTAGGCTTAAATCTTGAACAATATTTCTTTTTTGGTATGAAAAGCCTAGTAGCTTCCAAGATTAATTCTTTGAATGCTTCCCATTTTGAATTTGCTGTTGGTAACATCATCAGTTGGATCCACCATATAGAATTTAAATACTGTCTCAGACAACCATAGTCACCTTTACGAAAGCAAAAACCCTTCCCTTTACCCTTGATGGTAGCTATCTCTTTGAGTAAATCCCACTTCAGCACACTCTGATCACTGACACCTAGTGGTTCCTTTATCTGCAGATTCTTGATGCATAAAGAATCACTATTGATAATCAGATCAAGAGTATTACTCCCTCTAGTTGCCTCCTGAACATGCTGCTGTAGAAAACAATCATCCAATAAATCCACAAAAGCCTTGCTAGTTTGTGAGTGACCAACCCACAAATTCCAGTCAATCTCAGGGAAGTTAAAATCCCTCATTATAAGACACTCTGATTTACTGGCCCACTCTATTTCTCTGCACAATTGCTCATTAGACTCATCAGATTCATTTGGCCTATAACACACACCTACTTTCATTTTTCCTTTTCCAGTGCTGATGTCACACCAAGCAGACTCAACATTGACCACCAACATCAATTGGATGCACTTCCTCAGATTTTGTGTTTTTTAACTAACAGCATAACCCCTCCTCCCTTCCTGTCCTGCTGTCCTTTCTGTTCACATTGTACTTTCCAAATTCCAGTTCTGCACTGCTTATATCTGTGTGAGACAGTCTCTGATATCCCAACAATATCTGCCTTTGATGTCTTGACTAGCACTTCAAGGTCATCGAATTTATTAACTATACTCCTAGCATTGGTGTACATGCAAGCATACATGCACCTATTTCTACTCTTAGTTACCCTAACACAGCCCATGTATTTACTTGTTCCACTATGACTCCCAGCAGTCCTGGAAATCCTCATTGCCTTGCTTTCCAGATTGCTGCTCAATTGCATTTCAACAGAAGTAGTGCAAGAATCACTTTTACCTCTGCCAGCGGCTACTGCTAATCTATTAGTCCGTGTATCCCCCCCCAAGCTAGCAGTTTTCCGACCCACCTAACTCTGCCTCGATAGCATCAGCAAATATTCTTGCACCCTTTCTAATTAAGTGCAACCCATCCCTGTAGAAGCAGTCTCTCCTGTTAACAAGCACAAACTGGGCTGAGAAAAATTCTACCCCTTGAGCCTTACACAAGGGGTAGAATTTTGCCCAGACACAAGTTGCAAATTGTGTCTGGGCAGAATTCCAGACACTTTCAAATTCAAATTCACTTTTTTTCAACATTGATGCAATGACGACAACCCAGTTGTGAAGTATAACTCCACAATATGACAAGCCTGATGATGTAAGGTAATTTAGAATACAACGTAATTTAGGGCTAGAGCCTCAGGTTACGAAAGAGGTTAACTTACATATGAGTTAGTGTAATAACATCATTTCTGTATGCAGCCAACTACTTAAGAAGTTGCAAATTGGCATCCTCTAAGTTTATTTCATATTGAGAATACCTTCACAATAAGTTACCATGATATTGCACTACCTCAAATAAGTAATGCTTCACCATAGGAGAACACTATTGTCACTTATTCTTGGCACATACTACCACCCATATGCCACCATTTCAGAGTTTATTGACTGCTCATCATAAGTGGCTACCGTGGTGGTGGTGCCACTGAGAATTAGTAACAACAGTCTTCTCTTATGGTGAAGTGTTACAATATTGCACTGGAGGTAGTGTAATATCATGGTAACTCGTGAAGGTATTCACAATATGAGATATACACTGAAAGGACAGAATTAACCCCAAGGGCTCACATCTGGTGAGTATGGGCTTGGTACACCCAGGGTCCTGAGCTGGATATCATCATTCTTCTCTTTCTTGGTGATTTCCGTCTACTTCTGACTCTTGTTTTCTCTCTCTCTCTCTCTCTCTCTCTCTCTCAGGGTAACTCAAATTTTTTTTTGGCTGTAGCAGCAAAAGCCTCAGGCTTCCTTGCATCATATGGCTAATTATAATAATAATAATTCATGGGATACCCGACATCATCACCCCTCTTACTAGTGGACAAACTACCTATATACATGCCACTGCTTGGCACGTATATAGGTACACTGCATTCACATAGACGGTAATTTGATGCACAATATCTCCAGGGTCGAACTGATCGACAAGGCTCTCATCATATACTCCCTCTTATCCCGTCTGGGCAGAATTGCAGACACTTTCAAATTCAACCCTAACTCATCGCTTTTTTCCAGCACTGACTTTTACTTGTTAAGTAATTCCGCCGGTCTCCTACTCTTAATATCATTAGTGCCAATCCAACAATATCACCCTTTGTGCCCTTAAAAGATGATATCTGCTCTACAACGTCATCAACCTTTGCCCCTGGCAGACATACATTGGTCCTGTTCCATCTATCCTTTTTGCACAATATGTTCCCCGTTTCCCTGACAATAGAGTCACCAAGAACTAGTTCCTTTGGGACCAGCGCATTCTGCCTTGGGGTTTGCCGCTGTGTTGCCTGATGTTCAAGTGCAAGCTCTGGCATTGATGTGGGCAGCTGAGAGCTTGATGGGTCCCTCAATTTAAATCCATTGAGGGCATCCACCCTCTCCTTCAAGCTCTCATATAAGCCCATAACAATGCTGAGCTGGCGCCTGATTTTCTCGCACTCCTTACATCATGCACACACCAAAGACATTCCCCTTGGCAATATCATGTCCCGTTCCTGATTTATCCACAAACTTATAACCTAAAATTAGGCCTATAACACACTCCTATTCTCAATTTTTGTTCTCCCAGTGTTTATACCAAACTGAGTGAACATTGCACTGTCCACCCATGTCAACTGGATGCATTGCCTTCGATTTAATATTCTTCTTAACTAGGAGTATAACTCCTCCGACTCTCCTGTCCTGTCTGTCCTTCCTGTATACATTATACCCTCCCCCATATTCAAATTCAGCATCACTTATGTGTGAGTGACATCGTGTCTCTGCTATTCCTGCAATATCTACATTTGATGACTTAATCAGTACTTCAAATTCATCAAATTTATTTACAATGCTCCTAGCATTAGTGTACATGCATGTATTCTTACTCTTATTTACCCTAACACAGCCTGTGTATTCATTTCTTCCATGATGACTCACAGCAGGGCCTGAAATCCCAGAAACTATGCTTTCCAGGCTGCTGCATGTACCAATAGTAGCAATACAAAAATCACTTTCACCTCTGCCTGTGGCTCTAGTTAAACTATTAGTCTGTGTATTCCCTCAAGCTAGCAGTTTTCTGATCCACCCATCACTGCCTTTTATAGCATCACCAAATATTCATTCACCCCTTCTATTCAAATGTATCCCATCCCTTTAAAAACAGTCTCTACTGTTAATAAGCACAGACCACACTGAGAAAAATTCTACTCTATGAGCCTTGCACATTCTCTCCAGGGCCAAATTGATTGACGAGGCTCGCAAAATATTCTGCAATTGCAATTATTGCACTTCTGCTCGCACAATACTCCCTAGTATTGTGCCTGAGCAGAATTGCAGATACTTTCAAATTCAATCCTAACTCACGACTTTTTACCAACATTGCCCTGTACTTGTTAAGTAAGTCCTCAGAGCTTCTATTCTTAATATCATTAGTACCAATGTGTACAACAATATCACCTTTTTTTGTGCTTAAAAGATAATATCTGCTCTACAACGTCATCTACTTTTGCCCCTGGCAGACATACTCTGGTCCTATTCCACCTATCCTTCTTGCATGACATATTTCCCGTTTCCCTGACAATAGACTCACCAACAATAACTAGCTCCTGTGAGATCAGCACATTCTGTCTTGAAGACTGCCACTGTTTTGTTTGATGCACAAGCGTGAGATCTGGCATTAAGTTGGGCAGCTGAAAGCTTGATGGGGCCTCCCATTTTAATTCCTTCGAGGTCATATACCCTACTTGTCAAACTCCCATAAATGCCCATCAGAAGGTGGATTTGGTGTCTAATTTCTTCACACACTCTCTGTACCTAAGCACACGCACATACACAAGACACTGAGAGGGCACTGAATCTCTTTAAAAGTTACAGCTATCTGTTACAGGCTCTGCAAAAACGATAAGTGTTTACCTGTTATTTACATGATTGTTATTTTATATTGTACTTAATACGTAGTTATATAGTTATAGTTACGCTGGTTATTTTTTATTTTTAATTTAGATAAAGAGTTTTTGTCGATTTTACTTATGATAGGTAAAACCGTTATTTCGTTCCATTTTTGTAGCCATTGTTTTTGGATATAGTGGTAGGGAATTCAAATTTTTTAATTGAGGTAGCTCTAATGCATAATTATATAGTAATACGCTTCACTGTTTCTATTTAATAGTTTCTATTCAAATACTATTGATATTTAATTTATTGATTTTATTAATTTAAACTACCATGCCCCAAACTAGAGCAGCAAAGCAACGGGCACAAAGTGGCAGGAGTGCTGTGACTCGGGGGAGAACTGAGGGGGGGCAATTCTCCAACGCATCACAGCCTAAAGAAATGTGCAACTTGTGAAATGTTTGCCGAACTCTCTGGAACGGAACATGATATTGCCATGGGGGATGTCTTTGTGTGTGCGCGATGCAAGGAGTGTATCGAAATCAGGCAACAACTCAGCGTTCTTATGGGCCTATATGAGAGCTTGAAGGACAGGGTGGATGCCCTCGAAGGAACTAAATTGAGGGGCCCATCAGGCTCTCAGCTGCCCACATCAACGCCAGAGCTTGCACTTGGTCATCACGCAACACAGCGGCAACCCCTAAGGCAGAATGCGCTGGTCCCACAGGAACTAGTTGTTGTTGGTGACTCTATTGTCAGGGAAACGGGGAACATCCTTTGTAAAAAGGATAGGTGGAACAGGACCAGGGTATGTCTGCCAGGGGCAAAGGTTGATGACGTTGTAGAGCGGATATCATCTTTCAAGGGCACAAAAGGTGATATAGTTGTACACGTTGGCACTAATGATATTAAGAGTAGGAGACCGGCAGAATTACTCAACAAGTACAGGTCACTGTTGAAAAAAAGCCGTGAAATAGGGTTGAATTTGAAAGTGTCTGCAATTCTGCCCAGACACGATAGGAGGGAGTACATGATGAGAGCCTTGTCGATCAATTCGGCCCTGGAAGGATTGTGCAAGGCTCAAGGGGTAGAATTTTTTTCAGCCTGGACTGTACTTGCTAACAGGAGAGATTGCTTCTACAGGGATGGGATACACTTAAATAGAAAGGGTGCAAGAATATTTGCTGATGCTATCGAGGCAGTGTTAGGTGGGTCGGAAAACTGCTAGTTTGGGGGGATACAAAGACTAATAGTTTAACAGTAACCGCAGGCAGAGGTGAAGGTGATTCTTGCACAACTTCTATTAGAATAAGAAGCGACCTGGAGCGAGGGGTGTTGGGGATTTCAGGGACGGATGGCAGTCATCATGGAATAGTTGGGTATATGGGATGTGTTAGGGTAACAAGGAATAGGCATAGGAGCATGTATGCTTGCATGTATACCAATGCTAGAAGTATAGTAAATAAATTTGTTGAATTTGAAGTGTTGGTCAAGACATCAAAGGCGGATATTGTTGGGATAGCAGAGACGTGGTGTCACAAAGATATAAGGAATGCAGAACTGGAATTTGGGGAGTACAATGTGTACAGAAAGGATAGACAGGACAGAAAGGGAGGGGGTGTTATGCTGTTAATTAAGAAAAACATAAAATCAAAGGAAGTGCACCCAGTTAATATAGATGAACAGTGCTCTGTTGAGTCAGTTTGGTGCGAGATAAGCACTGCGAAAGGAAAAATAAGGGTAGGAGTGTGTTATAGGCCTAATGACTTGAATGAGTACAATGAACAATTGTACAGAGAAATAGAGTGGGCCAGTAAATCTGAATGTCTTATAATGGGGGATTTTAACTTCCCAGATATTGACTGGAACTTGTGGGTTGGTCACTCACACACCAGTCAGACTTTTGTGAATTTATTGGATGATTGTTTTCTGCAGCAGCATGTTCGAGAGGCAACCAGAGAAAGTAATACTCTTGATCTGGTTATCAGCAGTGATCATTCATGTATTAAGAATTTGCAGATAAAGGAACCACTAGGTGGCAGTGATCACAGTGTGCTGAAGTGGGATTTACTCAAAGAGGTAACTACCGTCAGGGGTAAAGGAAAGGGTTTTTGCTTCCGTAAAGGGGAGTACAGTGGTCTCAGACAGTTTTTAAATTCTGTACAGTGGGATCAACTGACGATGTTACCAACAGTAAATTCTAAGTGGGAAGCATTCAAGGAATTAATCGTGGAAGCTACTAGACTTTATATACCGATTAAGAAATATCGTTCAAGGTTTAGGCCTAAATGGTTATCAAATGAACTAATGAGACTCGTGACAGAGAAGAAAAATGCATGGGATGCATATAAATTATCAGGTGACGCAGAAGCCTGTGGCAGATATAAGCTAGTCTGTAATCAGGTCACAAAGGAGGTTCGGCAGGCGAAGGCGGATTACGAGAAATCTTTGGCAAAGGATGCTAAGAAAAACAGCAAGGATTTCTTTACTTATATAAACTCTAAAAGGAAGGGGATGAATATGATTGGTCCACTTGACATCGATGGTTCGACTGTTGATGATCCTGCTCAGATAGCAAACAAACTGAATGAGTATTTTGCATCTACATTCACACGTGAGGAATTATTACAGTTTGAAAATGGAAGAAGGTTATCAAATTGTAGCAGTGTGCTTAATGATTTTGTAATAACTGAGAGCAAAGTGGAGGAGAAATTGTTGAAGTTAAACATAAGAAAGGCACCTGGGGTGGATGGGATCTATCCAGTTATTTTAAAGGAGGCGGCAGAGCAACTAAGCAAACCCTTAGCCATAATTATGAGAGCATCCTTGGACTCAGGGGAGGTTCCCACGGACTGGAGATGTGCAAATGTGTCCCCAATTCACAAAGGTGGATCGAAGGGTGACACGAGTAATTACAGACCAGTTAGTTTAACTTCTGTTCCGGGTAAAATAATGGAGTCACTGGTTAAAGATGCATTGCAGGATCATCTAGACAAGACTGCAGCAATAATTCAAACACAGCATGGGTTTGTTAAGGGAAAGTCTTGTCTGACAAATTTGATTGGTTATTATGATGTGGTCACAAAGGAATTGGATGCGAAAAATAATTTTGATATCATATACTTGGATTTCAGGAAAGCTTTTGACACTGTTGCGCATGGAAGACTACTGTACAAATTGGAGCAGAATGGTATTAAGGGTAAGTTGCTACAATGGATAAAAGGATGGTTAAGTGGGAGAAGACAGAGGGTGGTAATCAATGGGTGCTGCTCTTCATGGACTAATGTTATTAGTGGAGTCCCACAGGGTTCGGTGTTGGGTCCACTGTTGTTTTGTGTATTTATCAATGATATTGATGAAGGTATATCAGGCTTAATGTCGAAGTTTGCAGATGACACAAAGGTTGGCAGGGTTGTTAATGACAGTAATGGCAGTGTGCTACTGCAACAGGATCTAGATAATTTGGGCAGATGGGCTAAGAAGTGGCAACTGAAGTTCAACCTTGACAAAT